>NC_030439.2:16617842-16735342 GCF_001660625.3 Ictalurus punctatus | reverse complement strand
ATCTTTATTCGCGCTCAATATCATTCAACATTTTAGCAGTCTTAAACACAATATTTCACCCTGAAACACATTTCTGACTATGTAAATACACTCAAATTGTGAAATAACTTTCAAAGGCTATATAAAACATACAGATATAGTATTAGGAATAAACAAAATGGTATGAATCGTCCTTATAGAGGCCACTCATCTTTTTTTTTTATCTCATCACGAACACCGAATTTTATTTGTTAACCAAGGGTGCCAGTATTAGTAGTGGGCACTGTACAGAAACTGACACTGGTTGTGATTACATAAATATAAATACAAAACCGAGGTTTACTGACCAGGTTGTACATGCCGAGCAGAAGAGCCTCGATGCAGCCACTGTGGTGAGGGTTCCTGCTGGCGCTCACCGACAGATAGCGCCACACCAGCTCAGGCAGGAACTGCAGGGTGAAGCGCTGAAGACGAGCCTCTCCACTCCGGTAGAACTCAAACAGCTGGTGACATACTGGCTCCAAGAGCTGAGATACAAAAAGCAAAGGGAATTACCCGTCTAACTCGCACATCAAATGATATGAAAAAGAAAAGAAAAAAATCTATTATTCCAGCCATGTATTTAGTAAATGGTCTGCACTTATATAGCGGTTTTATCCAAAGCGCTTTATATTGTGTCTCATTCACCCATTCACACACACACCAATGGTAGCAGAGCTGCCATGCAAGGCGCTAGCTTGCCATCGGGAGCAACTTAGGGTTCAGTGTCTTGCCCAAGGACACTTCGGTATGTGGAGTCATGTGGGGCGGGAATCAAACCGCTAACCTTACGATTAGTGGACAACCGGCTCTACCACCTGATCCACAGCCTCCCTGTGTGGACAGCTATAGTGGACAACTATAGAGCTACTCATTAACGCCTACAGTTACCAATCAAGAGTGTGAAGGCTAACGCATCCTTCCTCTTGGACACATGAAGCCAGCCACAGCATCTTTTGAAACTGCTGGCTGCTAATGCTACGTCACAGGTGGAAAAACTCAAAGGAAAGCGCTATCTGCCCTCTTCCACATACATGAGCTCCATGACTGGTTAGTTTCGCTCTGACTGACAGGGGAGAGAGAGAGTAACACCATCCCTCCAGCCCAGAGAGGATTCAACCATGTTAGGGGGCAGTGGTGGCTTAGCGGTTAAGGCGCTGGCTTAGTGGTTAAGGCCTTACTGATCGGAAGGTTGGGGGTTCCAAGCCCAGCACTGCCAAGCTGCCACTGTTGGGCCCTTGAGCAAGGGCATTAACCCTCTCTGCTCCGTATCATGGCTGACCCTGCACTCCGACCCCAACTTCCTGACAGGCTGGGGTATGCGAATAAAACAATTTCACTGTGCTCTACTATATATGTGACCAATAAAGACTCATTATCATTATCCTGTTGGTTCACACTGAAGAACCGCCTACAGATCTTTAAATAAGGCCAAAAAAGCTCGATTTTGCAGCACCTTTTCAACATTTGTGATGCAATTCGTGGAGTTTTTTTGTGCTTCTTTTTGCTGAAAACTACTTGAATTGGCGAAATTGTTTTGCACGGCCTTTCGCACTGATGTTTATTGGTAAACGAGACCTTTTAGCTGTACTCATGTTCTTGAAGTCAAGGCTTTGATTGAATGTGCGTTGTGATGACGGCACATGACACGTCTTGGCCCAAATCTGCAGAAAATCTGTGGCAATTTTTACTTTTTTTTTTTTAAATTGCAAGCTCCTCCATATATTGCGGCGTTCGCTCGATTTCGCATTAATTTCGGTGATCGCAGAAATCGCTACATCCTGGAGGGACTGAGAAATGATAAAGAACTGCATAGAGTCGAAATAAAAGCGTGGCTCACATGATGTTCATACGGTAACCAACGACGATTCATCTTGTATTTGGCCTTCCCATGTGGATAGAACAGTGGTGGTTGAAAGACTGACACAATTACTGAGCAACAAAATACACAACCTTCATAACGTTCCCCTTCGCCATATTTAAACGTCAAGTTAAAATCTGCCAACATGTGGTCTGGTGTGGTCTGTAATGTGCATCACTTGACTTCTGGGTTTCTGTTGTTGTGTTTAAATCATGCATAAGCATGGATGTGGTTTTGCAAGCCTACACACACACACACACACACACACACACACACACACACACACACACACACACACACACACACACACCAGACTGAGAATACCAATAATCTTTCCCTCACACAGAGCTATGAGACAAGCAGCCTAACATTCAAATGACTGGCAGCCCACACGAAAGCCCCATTACACCAATCTACAATTCCCCAAAATCATCTAAGCACGTCGTGAGTGTTTGCACACAGCTTACAGCCTGTTACATTTTAATATTAGAACGCATTTAGGCGCTCATTAGCACAGACAGTTATTAGTAATGAGAAGTGTGTGCACAGTTTAGCTTCTCGAAGCACGGTCAGTCTTGCGTACATGTTCTCTTTCCCTTCAGTCAGTCACAGTTATTTTCCCATTGGTATTACAGTCTCATGGGACGAAAGACTAGCAGACTGTGTACCAGTTTTCCGAAAACAGTACCACAGTAGACGCTACACTGAAAAAAAAAGTTCCATTATTACAGGTACTATTGAATGAGACACGTTATTGTGTATCCTCAGGACAATACATAAGCTCACGAGTGCATACCATTACACGTTAAATAAGAACACGGTCACGGCATTACATATAGAAACAAATCCATTAATAAATAAGTGATTTATTTTTCTTCCTATAACATACTGACACCTTCTCTTCAATATGTTTCAACAAATGACACAAATGTTTTTATTCAACCTTAAATCTGGTCTTTTCTTCCAGATTATCTTCCTGTAATGAGCATGTAATCTAAGCGAAGCGTGATTTCCTCACATGGTCAACGTCACGCTTTGATGGAGTTGTTGGAGAACTATGCACTGTAGTACAATCAGTTCCTTCCAGGTTTTCCAAATCGTGATCACAGAAATTAACGTAAATTCAAGCAAACTCCACAGCATTCTGAGGCGCTTGGAATTTTTCCAAAATGACCGAAGATTTGGGCCAAGACGTGTCATGTGACGTCATCAGAACGTGCATTCAGCCAAAGCCCTCTTCGAGTACAGCTAAAAAGGTCTCGTTTACCAACAAACACCAGTGCGAAAGGCCGTGCAAAACAATTCCGTGCAATTGCGATTTCGACAATTCAATAGTTTTACACAAAAAACAAAAACAAAAATTTTTTTTTTAAAAATCACAATTTTGAAAAAGCTAAATTAAGCATTTTTGGTCACTAAAAATAAATAAACAAACAAACAAACAAATAAATAAAAGGATAATTCAGTTTGAAATCAGATACCGGCTGTCAAAATGCCCATGATGCTCCTGCAACATAGTTGGATTATGAAATATTTATAAACAGTGGGGGAAATAAGTACTGAACACGTCAACTTTTTTTTTTTTCCAGTAAATATATTTCCAATGAAGCTGTTCACATGAAATTTTCACCAGTCTTTGGTATTAAATCAAGAAATCCACACATATAAAGAAATCCAAACATTAAAGTCTAAAGATCAAGGTTCACAAGAGGGGCCCTTGAAATCTTCAAGACACTATGTTTAGAAGAATGGGCGAAAATCACACCTGAATACTGCGGCTGATTAATTTCTTCGCACAGGAAGTGTCTTGAAGCTGTCATTACAAACAAAGGTTTCTCCACTAAGTATTAAATACATTTCAGTTAGCGTGTTCAATACTTTTTTCCCCTGTTTCATTCCGTTTTATTACACATAACTTCGTTTATGGACTTTAATTTAGGGATTTCTTTATAAGTGTAGATTTCTTGAGTTAACACTGATGTCTGGTGAAAATTTCATGTGAATAGCCTCATTGGAAATATATTTACTGAAAAAAAAAAAAATATTGACACGTCCAATACTCATTTCCCCTACTGTACCAGTTTCCCACGTTTCCCTTGTGTGTAAATCAGACTTTAAAATGCAAGAACTTTACTCTTGGTGGTTGAGACGTGTGCAATCCAGGAAAACCTGTGGTTTTCACAACTACCAGTAGTGCAAAAATGGGTTTTCCCCAGGCAGCCATGCATATATTTGGACCTCACCAGTCTCTCTGGAGCTTGTGTGTATAAAATGCCATATTTCTCCAAGATTTCCACCTCTATGGAGATAAATGTGTGTAGGTGTATGCTGCCTTTCCAGAAATTTGTGTTTTATCAAACTGAACCAATTCATGTAACATTCGACCGTGTTCTATATCCCCGTCCCTTCCCAAAACACTGACTGCTGATATTAAATGATCTTTTTTTTTTTATATAGGAAAGAGACGGATAAGCCAGTACGGCCGTGTCTGCTTGTGTAACAGGTTGAGCAGGATGTCCGTGTGTGTGTTAGTGTGTGTCCCTGCAGATGGTGTACTGATGGAAGCCGGTGAAACATCGTGATTAGGGCTCTTTCACTGGACTAGACTCTTAGATCAAGCGTGGACTAAAATGGAAACTTCTGCCCCGAGAGTTGCAGCTGATGCCAGCCTGGAGAAAGAGAGCTACAGCCCACACACAAACCCAACACACATTTAAAAGATCCATCCATCCCCTCTGGGTTTCTTTCATACAACACAAGCAGGAGAGAGTAAAACACAAATGTTTTAAACACCACCACAAAAGAGCTCGAGTCTTACATCGCTGTAGTTCTCTCGGATAACTTTATAGAGTGCCGGGACCAGTGAAGTCTTTTCCTTCAGAGACGCAGCATAGCTGGAGATGGCCGTCTCAGGAAACGTCTGCAACACAGCAAAGCACAGCAGAGTGAGAGGTCACAGAAAGCATAGCATTTGCACAATCATGCACGGAGGAGGGAGAGAAAAAGAAAAAAAAAAAAGAAGAAAAAAAAAAAAAATACACGACACTGCTAGGAGACCAAATTTTTATCCAGAGAGAATAACTGGCTTATTAATTTGGTGGGTTTGAAGTAAAAGGCAGCTTAGAAATGAGACAGGATGCAACACACTGCTGTAGATGAGCACTTGGGAGTTAAAGGTGCACTGGGTAAGATTACTCCGACTATTGCGATGTTAAAATTCTGAGCTCCTATGAAAAATTCACAATGATGCCAGATTTTTTTTTTTTATAATATTTTGACATTTATGAGAAGGAGAAATAATAATAATAATAATAATAATAATAATAATAATAATAAGTACAAATCATCTAAGTTACTGTGAGGTGATCAGTAAACTATAATTCACTATCCAGAAAATATTGTAGATTTAAAATCATACAATTTAAGACTGCCCAGGCCTAGTACAGCACTTTAGGCATACAGGCAGACGTGTAGAGGCAGGTCTGATGGACAGCCCAGCTGTAGGGCTTCAGGGGATTTCCAGAGGATCTCGTTTCAATATGTCACTCTGTTCTCCCAGCCTCCCCCTCCCTTCTTTTTCAGAAACCATCCTGCCGTTAAGCTTCCGCCTCCACCTCCATGCCTACAGAGAGGATCCTTCTGCTGAACACTTTAGTAGCCATTAGCACTTGAGGGGGTGTGAGTGAGAGTGAGTGTGTGTGAGGAGAGAGAGAGATAAAGAGCGTATTAAAGAGTTTAACAGAAATGAATAAAAGGAAGGAAGGAAATGACCGAGAGGCACAGAGAGACAGGGACAGAGAGAGAACGAGTGCATGTTTAATAGACACTGAGGCTGTAAGGAGTGTGATGGAGACGCTCCAGGCATCAAGTAGTCTCTACGCCCACCTGTGTCCACTCCACCAACACAACGTGTATACACACACACACAGACAGACACAGAGAGAGAGAGAGAGAGAAAATAAAGAGGGAAAGAGGTGGGGGAAAATAAATAAATAAATAAATAAATAAATAAATAAATTTTAAAAAACCACCTCACCTTGTACTCAGACAGCCATTCCTCCACCATACCTTGGTCCATGGCCAGCATTGTTCCTCATCTGGTACGAAGAACCTTCAATCTGCAAAAAAAAAAAAAAAAAAAAATTCCAACACACGCAAAAATCCAAGATGATTAATCTGATCTGATCCGTAATCTGATCTGAATTCACTTCATGCATGATAAAGCCTTTTAACCCCTAAATATCTGAGCGTTTCTCTACACAAGCTAAAAAATAACTCGTCTACAAACATTAGTAACAGTGTACAGTATTTTATTTGGCAATAACTTGTATATTGATTTCAATAACAGCTGGGCGATATGACAAAAATATCATAGCAGGATTCTTGAACTACGAGACACATCATGACGTATACGTACAACCTCCAGCAAAAAATAAATAAAAAAAAAAAAAAAATCACAAAAAAAAGTTTGACAAGACACGCAACTTTTATATTAAAAATATATATTTTATATGAATAAAAATGCTTTTTTAAACACTAAACAGGAGAAAGTAATTAAAATAAGTTAAAAATAAAAAACTTTTACTCTCTTACACTCTTACAAAATATTAAGATCGGATGCTTCTAGTCAGTTAGTAATTAAATTCATATTTAAAAATGTCATTTAAAAAAAAAACAAAAAAAGGATATCATGATGTCCGTGATATCTCAGCAAAGCATAGCACGAGATACCTGATGATAATATCTGTATCAGAGCATCCGATCGCACAGCTCTAAAACACATTTTATTTATGAAATAAAAGTTGTGTGTGAACTTAGGAAATGTTAATATATAAAAGACTCGACCGTTTAAAAAAAAAAAAAAAAAAAAATTGTTAGGACTGAATCATACTTACACTTATTACATTTATTTATATTTACAACGTACAGGATTTATGTGTCAAAGAATTTTACTGTGAAGTGCTTCAGTTTGAAAACAATTATAACACGTAGCCATTTTGAAAGAAAACGCTCTCAGACGGGTAGAAGCTAATAATCAAGTTTCCATTATAGGTATCGGAAAAGAAAAGCGTGGCATCGTGCTCCGTACTCAAACTGTTTCGTATTTAACTGCATTAGAAAATTAACTGTCCTGTAAATCTGTGCGAACTTTAACCCACAGAACATTTTCCTTAAGGTCACTGACTCCAGGGCTTGGCGATACATCAATATAATATCCATATCGTGATAAATGATTGTGCGATACATTTTTCTGAGATATCGTTGGTATGGTGATGTATTTTTTTTTTTTTACGTTTTTAATAGTTACAATTTAAAATGGTACTGAACGGATGCTGCTGATTTGACTTTTTTTTTTTTTTTTAACTTAAATCCTCTTTGTCTTCGTAGGGAGAAGACACGGCTCGGTCTTTCGTCAAACTGTTTCGCAGACATTTTGTTAGATAAATGATATATTAGAAATGTCCTCGAGTATCGGGATATGATATTTGTGTCATAACGCCCAGCCCTCACTTACACTTCGAGATCGATGTACGTCCGTAACCACCAACACACAGTTCAGTTACATCCCAAAAGCCTTCCTGTTACCCACATATGCTCACTACCTAGGGTATAACTACGATGTGTGCTGCCTACATAGCACAGAATATGAACGTGCCAACAAAAATGCACCACTAACACTTGCTGGAAACGGCCTACCGATACAGAAGATATTATTTCCTCTGAAAATATTTCTCCAAGAATTCTTTGGATTTTTTTAAAAGGAGGTCCAGGTCATTTCTAAAAGAGAAACAAACGATGCACGTTCCTCCAGACGGAGGACGCAAAAAACTTTAGTATACTAGAATAAACCTTTTCCCCGCTCGGAAGGTTCAAATATGCATCAAGCAACTAAGACATTTAATTAGGAAATGTGATTTATTTGGTAACCACAACAGCTTAAACATCCAAATGTGGATCTTCTGTCTTCAGAATACAGAACTATTAGGATAAACCAGGTAGGGAGATCTGCGCTGACGTTCAGACCCTCAGTCTCTAGCCAGAGCTCCAGACAAGAGCGGCATTTCAGCACAGCATTACTGTTCCAAGTCAATTTAACCCACACACACACACACACACACACACACAAGATCAACATTAACAGTATTAGCGCCGTTCGCTCCACAGCCTCCACTTCCTCTCCGGGGAGCAGTGAAATGAAATGGAGCTGTAATGAGAGCGGTTTACCTGCAGCGTCCGAGCATCGCTCAGCCGACACACGATCCTGAATCACACACACACGCAACACACCGCTCAACAAATCGTCACGGATCTGAGACAAGACCACGGGGAGAGAGAAACACCGTGCAAAAACAAGTTCTGGTCGTAAAGATGTTACATTGTGTTCCTCATGGAAAGTAAGCGAGGATGTACAGAGACTCACGGGCGCAGCGCTGGAGAACGGTGTCACTCTCCTGAATAAATAAATAAACACACACAAACACACCCCTCAGTCTCATGCCCTAATGATGCAAATCAAAATCCTCTCACTCCTTTAATCTCACAGCAGTACCTGCAGCTGCGCTCACTCTCTCCATACATCCTCCGTTCACGTTTTAACTCAAGTGCCACTGCTCTTACCTTCTTTCCCCTCTTTTTCCTCCCTCCCTGAAGAGACGGAGAGACGGAGAGACAGAAAAAGAGCGCGCGTGAGAGAGAGAGAGAGAGAGAGAGAGAGAGAGAGAAACAGAAAGAAAGAATCCTCACAGTGGCACTTCCCCCAGGTCACTGGTGTTGCATAAGAGTGTATACAACACAATGTAATGAGAGAGAGAGAGAGAGAGAGAGAGAGAGAGAGAGAGAGAGAGAGAGAGAGAGAGAGAGAGAGAAGAAATAGAGACAGACAAACTAAGCTTAAGAAATGGACAGAGAAAGAGGATATGAGAGAGAGAGAGAGAGAGAGAGACACACACACACACACACACACACACACACACACAAAGAGAGCCAGAGATAGCATAAGAAAAAGAGAGAGTGAGATTATTGAATTTGCCCCACATTAGTGCATTAATTACTGGGTTAAAGTGAACCGAACATTTTTTCTCTGTACAAAGTACCAGAACGTACGTCACCTTTGCCATCAATAGTGAATGTTCCAGTTGTATGGGTTTGGTACTTGCTTAAGGTTTGTACAAATAAACACACTAACTAGTGGGTGGGGCTAGCAGCACTGTGTGCAGGTTGACACGCGTTCACAACGCAACTAAATGTCATTCATACATTCATCTTTTTTAAATGAGCGCGATTTCCAGTGACAGGACGCAGAGTAACTACCAGACGCGGAGAAGTTAACGCACGTGAGACGTGAAGTCGTTTGTTGACTCTAAATGGCAGCGACTGGCAGTGAATGGCAGTTGACTAAATGGCAGCGATGGACTGTGACACACTTCCTTTTTCCCCCCGCTGTGAAACATTTTCCATGAGTCTGAATCCACATACTTGTTCCTATTTTCAGTAGATGATGCTCGGCTTTGTGAACAAGGGGAGAAAATGACTTGCCCAAAATAAAGCAGCGCCCAAACACTTTAAGCCTATCAAAACAGTGACAGAAACTGTTAAGAGCAGAACATTGTGTTCAGCGCATTGTGACACATGACATGCTGCATCAATGCGACTTACTCATTCAATACTAAATAAATAAATAAATAAATAAATAAATAAATAAATATATAAGTAAATAAATATCAAAGCTGCTGCTGGTGTGAACAAAGAGTAAAAAACTTACAATTATACTAAACTGCAGTAGACACATAATTAAATACAAAGAAACACCACACAAACATGATTTTTATGCACAAATATACTTTAGTTTTCTGATTTTATGGGTTGCCAACTTGTGCCCCAAACAATCCATGGTAACCGACTTGGAAAGTGTCTGATCGATTTTCCCCGAGTTCCGATCTAGACGCGATCCAGTGCTTCGGCTTGGAGAGACATGGATGCCCAAAGCAAGCTTATAATCGTATGGCTAGTCACAAAATTTTAGAAACATAGAAAGAGCTACATTAACTATTCCTGCACGGTTAGAAGAGTCTAAGATATGAACAATATCGCTGCCCAAGTTTAGACTTTTCCCTTTTTGAGGTTTTCCGAGTGTTGAGCACAATGGATTGCCGCATTAATCTTATTCTCAATTTGCCATTTTTTCATAAACCAGTAGTGTTTCGATGGCAGATATTTTGTTTATTATAAAATGTTCATTTAAAAAAATAAATAAATAAATGTGGATAATTATGTGCAGCTTATGTTATCCATTTAGCCAAACAGAGAAAAGAACAGTGTTGGACTGGGAGTTTGAACACCACAAAATGATCATTCGAACAGTTAGAAAATTGGTATTTATATAACCATACACACCAAGATGATGTTCATGATGCAATTAGGCACCAAACAAAAACCTGCTCAACTTGCACTAAACTCTCCACACATGCTACTGAAGCTACACTAATGCCACATGCTCCCAGAGTGCACTAGGGCAGGGGAAAAATAGCTTTAAAATAATGTTTGAGTATTTGCGTGTATTTCAACCTAGATGATGGATTTACAGTCTGTAGTTCTGTTCTCATGAAAAGGATGAACTGCTTCCTGCTGGAGATTTTCAAGCTTCTTAATGCAGTAATATCAGGATGAGAAATAATCTGTATAAGCAGGGTTAATTACACCATAGATCAGTTGATCTGTTGCCAGCAAAACTCTCAACTATCGCGGATGCCGACGGATTTTCTCAGAACCAAGAATCTCTGAAATCTTTCACTTTGGTTGCACACAGCGCACACATAAAGCAGGCCAGAAATCGAAAGCATTTGCTGTAGGGTCAGTGGGAACGGACACATACGTTTCCGATATTAGTCCCTGACTTTCACAAGTAGATAAAAAAAATAAATAATAAAAAAAAAGCATTTGTAAACACATACAAATACCTGAGATAAGCAGAGAGCCAGGATTGCTGAAGAGTCAAAAACAAGAACATCAAGAACAAGAAGAATCAAGATCAATAAGGAGAACAAGAAATCAAAAAGAAGGAAATCAAGAACTAGAAAAATCAAGGAGAAGAAGAATCAGGAGGAAGAAGACAAACTAATAATAAAAAGAAAGATAGGAAGATGAATCAAGAACAAGAAAGAAAAAAATCAAGAAGGAAGAACAAGGAGAAGAATCAAGAACAATACAATCAAGAAGAACAAGTCATAATATAAAATCAGTGTTTTGTGAAGTGTTTAATACATTTATTTTTGTTTTCTTCAGTCTATACATGCAGAATAAAATCACACTTGCACATCACAACTCAATCTTTCAGCACTCACAACATCTCGGTCATGTCAGGTCACATTTACAGCTTACAGGTCAAAAAAACAAACAAACAAAAAAACAACACACCAACAGGTTTGATTCATTTCTATCTGTTTACTCGGCTGGTCTCAGGACAGTTGTTTTGGTCCTACACTCGAGTGTGACTGCCGAATTCACAGCTGTGCAAAAAAACAGGACCCAAGGGGGTAAACACAATGGCTTGAATTAAATAGCACACATGAAAACACTGAAGGGAACTAGGGGAATTTTGTTCTGGGAACGAGCCAGATGCCAACCAGGAAGTCTAGCTCAATTTTCTTCCAGAAAGTGTTGCATGTCTGAGTCAAGCAGGGGGACTTTAGTTTTGTCCCTCAGGATTTTATTAACTTATGAAAGAAGCATGGAGTTAGATCGAGATAGACGTTTGCAGTCCTGCAACACCATCGGTATTCACAATAGGAGGGTTGCACTGCACCTGCGAGTGTTAAACACGTTCGAGAATTAGACCACAAGGCATAGAGTACCTGCAAAGTCTTCACTGCGATGCTCAATGATGCACGGCATGACGATAACCCTTGCACAGACAGAAGATACTGAACTAAAGATAGTTTGATGGCAAACTATTCAACCATAACCAAGGTCCACATCGAAAGACTACATGCTGCTCTCCGTGTTGACAGTGCACTATACACCAGTCCCAAGCCAGACATTCAGCATAGTTTGGACCTGTTTGCCACCACTCCCATCAACTTTGGTCTTATGATCTGCATAAGAAAAAAAAAAAAAAAAAAGAAGCGATGATCAGGCTTTACAGGAGCTAGCTTATATAAGAGTCCATCAACAGACGGACACTAGCATGCATGGATAAATTCACCTACATGGGCAGCACTCGTTCCAGATGTGTCCACATAGACGATGAAATGGACACCGGAATCGCGAAGGCCAGCATATCCTTCAGAAGACGGAGGACGTCTTTGTGTAAGAGAAATCCCGTAAGGTTGCCAACCAAGCTGAAGGTATACCGTGCAACTGCCCTGTCCAATCTGCTGTATGCATGCGAGACGTGGACTGCGTACCAGCGTCATGCAAAAAAAGCTCAACAGCTTCCACCTCTGTTGCCTACTTAAGCTCCTATGCATCCAGTGGCAAGACAAGATACCAGATACTGAGGTTCTTAGCCGAGCTAGCATGCCAAGCATCTTCGCACCACTGCACCAGTCCCAGCTTTGTTGGGCTGGACACGTTACAAGAACACCCAACAAGACACCCCAAACATATTCTCTATGGCAAGCTGACGTCTGGTGCACGCTCCTGTGGTGGCCCGAGGAACCAATTCAAGGACTTAAACATCAACCGTGCATCATGGGAGTCACTTGGCACAAGACAGACCAGCCTGGAGTAATGCCATCGCCAAAGGTGCAGCAGCCTATGAGCAGCAGCGAATCCAAACAGCACAGATTGTGCAAGGATTGGTCTCATTGGCCACCTCTCCGGACTTACACACGGAATGATAGATCTGTGAGAAGAGCGCTAGACCTCCGAGAAGAGCGCAGGACCTGCAAATGTAAAACCTGCAAGCGGGAGTGCTAGACCCACAAGCGACTCCTGGACAAGGATAGATGTGGCATCAGCGGGATTCAAACTCGACAAGCTGAAAGCTCTACAAATGCACATTCAGAAATCAGAAGGTATTCAGAGGTGGAAAAAAAAAAAAAAAAAAAAAAAGCGCCTCTGCACTTAAGCGGTCAATTTCTGACCTTTAAGTAATTAGCACAGATGACTCATGCAAAATCCAACCTGGCAACATGACAGAACAATAACACAGCCGGTTTTGATTTCTGCTTCAACTCCTCCTGTCTCAAACCTGTGTCACCCGTTTTTTTTTTTCTTCTCTTCTTTTCTATAGACAAATAATAAACATGCAGGCCTGCACAGATTCCACCCTTTTCTCTAAAACCGTCTCCCATCAAAGACGTTTGGCACCATCAGGTCTCGTCCTACGTGCAACAGCCTCACCCTTGATGCATATCGAAGCAATGCAGAGCACGTGAAAACTCCTAGGATCTGTTCTGGTGACCAAGAAGGAATAACTGTAGAGCAGCCTTCTAATAAAGAGAGGCCCTTTAAGCCCCTCTAGGCTGGAGAGAGAGAGAGAGAGAGAAACAGAGAGAGAGAGAGATTTGTGTTGAACTCATTTCCATTTCTAGAAGACTCGCCATTAATCCCTAGTCACCTCAACAGCTCAGTTGAAAGAAAAAAAAAAAAAAAGTAAAGTGTATGATTAATTTAAGACAGGATGGGCCTGTTGTGTGCATGTTACATGTGTATTGGCCTTGTGCCCAAGTAGAGCAGGAAAGAGAGCTTCTTTACACAAGCGATCTGTCAGGTCGTGTGAAAATCACTTGACAACCTGAAACTCAGCATAAAGCCACCCATGCAAGCTTACGGTGGGCATGCACACAGACAAAAACCACAAACCAACGTCTCAACATGAATAACAAAACTGCCCTACAATACGGATAACGGCATCTCCACAACCATTGCATGTCATTATAGCAAAAGCAGGTTATAATTGGCACATTAATCCTAATCTTAATTCTCCTCGAATTTTTTATTATAATTTTTTTTTTTAAACAGCATAAGAAAATTCACAAAGCCTTTTAACACTACAAAAACACAGAAGGGTAGTCCGGGGAACTCCTGTAACCAAGAGTACTTTGCGGAGTCTAATGCAGAGCAGAACTAAGACTTTTGGTTCTGAGGGGCATGTAAATATGAAACCATTCGTAAAATTCCTTCATTCAGAAACACAGTGATGGAAAAATGGAAACAAACCTTGTAAATTAAGATGAGTTTAGCACACAGACCCAATAACATTTTAGCCAAATACTGGTAAAATGCATTCGCAAAACTCTGGGCTAAAGAGTACTTTAGTGAAAGTTCATCTCCACTACTCCATAAATAGCTTTTAAAGACACTCCGCCAAACGTTTATGGTTGGGGATTAATGGTTAATTCTTCTTTTAGAAAAGCAGCAAACGACCATTCATTTTCTATACGTGCGCGATAATGAGCCATGATTTCAGCGACGACGACCACAAGCATCATGGTGACATATGGTCGCTGGTGCCTCCAGTGAGTATACACAGCGAGTACAGTTAGTACACTTTGCTAATCTGCTAACACAAAAACACAAATCACAAAAATCTCAACGAAATGATGAAATGACCGATTTTCAGGAAATAATGTGCTTTAAAATCCTAAATATGCTACTAAATAATCACCAATAGACTGAAGGGGGTGGGGGTTAACATTAGTATCCACTGTCTATTCGTCAGAATTACTTACATTACATCAGCAACTCAAAGTGCGTCAACTTCATTTCCAAGCTTATCAAGAGGTCAAACGTTCAAAACAAGAACTCCCAAGAGTTGGAAAAGGTCCTTGTACCATCCATACATGCTGAGGACTAATGCACGAAGCACTGCAGCACTTCCGTCTCGTTTTATATAACCACATCAGTCCTGAAATAGCGCACCACACGTCATACTATACACAAGAAAAAGTGGAGCATGGACGTCCATCCCGCGACGGTGAAAGAAGACACTCTTTTATGCCATTTCCCAGAATAAATTCAGCGATTTTTGCATTGAGTGGGCTCCGTATCCTTCGCCACATAAAAGGCCTCAGAAGCAGTCACGCTGCCACCATTCATATCCCGCGGTGTGTTTTTTTTCCCTAGAAGACACAGTCATTACTGTGTTTCTTCTGACTCTGATGACAGAGCATGCACTTACAAAGGCCTAATTACACCAAGTCTCTCTGGGTACGGTGGCAAATCGGCCAATTAGAGCAGTGTGGAGCTAATGACCTGACCGATCTCAGTGTTCAGCACCTCTAAACCTCTGACAGACAGAGAAAGTCGTTAACTTCCTATGAAAAATGCTCACGTCACTCAAAAAGAAGACGCTTCAATGTTTGACCTGCAAGACGAGAAGCACAAGACATGGCCCCCCATTTCCAGCAGACAATCTTGTTATGGCTAATGGAAGCAGCATACTCATTTGTGGAAGAACAGCATGTAGATAGATTTACTATTATTTAAATTAAATCTTATTGTTCGGAGCAATACAGCTTTCGATTCCTGAACCTTCCACTGAGAAAACACAATTATGTCAGAGTTGACTTTAGAGCTTGGTCCCCTAAATATCATAACTTTGTTGCTTAATGCGAGTTGTGATTTCCACCACTGTATCATGGGCCCCCTGGCAATGCTTCAAAAAGCCCCAGAGGTCCCCATTTTGAGAACCGCTGGTTTAAAGAATCAAACATATGTGATGAGTCAGGACTGATGTGTGCAACCAAACACAGTGAATCTACTTCATTCAGTACACCAGCCAGTGGTCACTGCATAACTCATGACAGATGGTGACTTGGAGACTAAACACACCAAAACATTCAGTCCAGTGTGACTCATCTGGGCTTTGTGGAAAGAACAGCAAAGTGTTTGGAACACATTTCTCAGATGCAAGGGAAATGAGTTGCATGGCACAATGGTGAAGTATCTGAGATTCCATGCTAAAAGAAGAGCATCTGGTTTAAAGGGCTAAAGTCGCCTCCCCTGCCTGGGCCAATCTGCAGCTCCGACTGTGTCTCTCCACAGGCTCGGAAATTGGCAGGCTGGCTAATGAGAATGGATGAGATAGTAATGAACAGAAAAGACAAGCAGAGACCTTATTAAGGCCTGGCGTTTGACCTTCTAAGGGCCTGTCATTGCTGCGTTGCCACCCAAGGATCAATGAGCGCATATGGAGTGCTACGATTGCTCGTGCAGAATAATGAGAAGGTCAGTTTTAGTTGTAAAGAAGCTACAATATGAAAGGACAGTCCTGGTTTTACATACTTGCGCTAATCTATATAATTAACAGATACACGTTGAATTTACCTGATACGTAGGCTGTTATGTTTGAGGTTTCAAAGTTAGTCACAGTGTATGGTCAACATTTTCCATCCGTGTTTTTATTACCCAATCAACTTCCTTACTACACTGCGTTCATGCCATCTGCCCTCTGGAAAAGCCTGGTCAACCCATCGACTCTGAAATACATGTGTGTTTATGCATTACAATTAGCCGGTTTACAAAAAGGCATACGGAAGTGCTGTTTGTTCTTTCAGCTTCATTAAACACTAGGGATGTCACGATACCAAAAATCTAGTAGCCGGCACCGATACCACCAAAAGTACACGATACTCGATACCAAGGTGGTCCATTGTGGCCCATTCGGAGGTAGTTCATAACACTGCAACGTGTTAGCGTCGTTAACAAATAACAGGCTATCGCTAACATTACACAGAGCATAACGTTAGCTGGTCTGAGGGCAACAATGCCAGCTGCCTCAAACAAACATAATATAGGACCGGCTTTCAGGTGCTTCACCAAATTCCAGGTGTTTCCTCGCTTTGTTTGAAATGAACAATAGCATCGGTTGCACTCCGGAAACCGATACTAGCTTTCCTCTCTTTTCCTCTCAACGAGTCGTGGCAGAGCTAAACTTGTTAAGCTAAGCTAATCTTCTGTAGTTTTTTCCCGTGTGCTTGTAGGCATTCTTCTTCTTCTTCACCGCTTGTGGACTGACTAAAACACTTGCGCATATTTGCTGCCCCCATCAGGTCCGGAAGAATTGCAACCTCGGTACCTCCATTAGAAACGGGCGTTTTAGCAATGTTGGTACTGACTTGGTAATGAAGAATCGGTTCTCGTGACATCCCTATTAAACACATCCTTAAAAAAAGCCACTTGCATCCAACAAACAAAAAATCAGCAGGAGGAATGGAGGGTAAGAAAAGTGGACAGACCAGTTATTTAATAGAAGCCTAGATTGCATTAAGGAAATATCCATCCATTTTCCAGACTGCTTATCCTACACAGGGTCGAGGGGAGCATATCACAGTGCCAATCGCACACACACTACAAACATTTACAACTTTACTCAAAGACTGATGAGGCCCAATGTAAGAGAAAAATATCTTCTAAGAAAGAGCAACAATTAGGGGATTTGATCTTTTTGTTTTATACATACATACATACATATATTTATTTAATTATATATATATATATATATATATATATATATATATATATATATATATATATATATATAAATAAAAATGCACACAACAGTCCCCCCCCCTCCGCACCCCCCTCCAAGCACGGGGAGATCATGCAAACTCCATGCACACAGAGCGGAGACAGGATTCAAACCCCCAAACCCAGAGATGGCAGACATGCTGTATTCAAACACTAATATTGGGACTGATATGGTAGGCTTACCAGATAAAAGGGCCAGTAAGTGAAGGCACAAAATAGGTGTGAATCATAAACTGGAAACCAAGTGTATATCCGGAACTGTTTATGTAAAGAATTACTCACTTCAGTAGTAACTTTATACCATATACAACTAACAAGTATTTACTCATTAACCGAACTCCAGAGATTTTTTACAATACTGTGATTGATTAATTTATTCTCTCCCTCCGTCTCTGTACAAAGTCCACAATCTCGTCTGTGAAGCATTTATCTTGATTTGCTTGCCAAGAGCAGGGTTTCAGAGGGCTTAGGTGCTGACTGGGTTGCGGGGGGTGGTGAAATTATCCCAAGGAAATCTGAAGTTTTTCCATGTAGATTTCAACCATTATCCTTACCATATTTGTGAAAGAAAGCCGGCAACACTTATGGTACTTATAATCAATAGTCTATTCATTTCACCAAATAACATGTTTGAGATTTAACGGAAATAAAAGCCTTTTTATGTTCATTCGGCTTAAAGTGCTCGGCACAAACGCTTTCTACGGCAAGGAAAACCCTGAAGAAGTACTTCAGCTGAAGCTCTGAGCTATGACATCAGGATTGCATAAAAAAGAAAATGGAAAAACTTTGATTGGTGCATGGTTAAGGCTGCGTTTTTGAATCCCAGTACCACCAAGGGTTAGGTATCATCTTCTCTCAGGTCCCTACAAGCAGCTATACCTTCAAACAAATACAAAAAACAGTGCACAAAAATGGAAAGAATTTTTTTAAAAAAAATAAATAAATATATAATTTTTTTTTTTTTTTTTTTTAAAAAGGAGCATATCTACTCGGGCCATGATTTCTGTCCTTCACCTTTCTCCTCTGATGGCATTTAAGAATTTTTCCATTTCACTGGAAAACTACTTCTGTGGAAGAAGCACCGAAACCACAAACTGCTAAGCTGAACCGCTGCAAGAACACACTTCTTAACACGCTGAGAAAAGAAGTGAAGACAGACCACACGCAGAAGACCGCCACACTGCAGACACTGTTTAGTGCTGGAAATGGAAAGCAATTCATCCGAATGTAATAAGACTAATGAGGCACGTAAAGCGCAGCAGTCTGAGTGCAGAGCAAACAGCGGTGTGTTTACTTTTTCACTTAAACTTTCGTAGAACACGTGAACGCGTCGCCATAGCAAACAAGTCGCCCCCCCCCCCCCCGCTCTGCTTTTCTGCTGTAAAAACCCGGCCGGTGTGTTTGGGGATACTGGAAGCAGATGGACGCTGGATCATGTGTCCATCAGTGTGTGGACTAGAACTACATTTTTTATATTATATTATATATAAACAATAATAGAAATTCCTAAGAAAAAACATCATGAAGCCAAATCATAATTTTAGCATGAACAACACTGAAGGTAAATAAAAATTAACGTTTTATTGTTGCTAATATTTAGGGGTTTTCCCCTACATATCACTTTTAGTACAAATACTTTGTTTGAAAATGGATAAATAAGTCATTAAGTCATTTGTGTGTGTGTGTGTGTGTGTGTGTGTGTGTGTATGAGAAAGATGTGTAAATATACAGGTACTCCATAAATAACGGGTGTTCAGAGAGCTCAAGCCAAAAGGGCTATCCAGGATGCCCTGGCATCCCAAAAAATAAATAAATAAAAATGGAATCATGCTTTCATTGGTCCTTCAATTGTACTCTTTAAAAATGATTATTTTCCCCTGTTTGGATTTTGACTTATTATAACGGCTATATTTCAAAATAAATATATCGCAGAGTGTGACATCACCGTGAATTAAACTCCACTGAATTGAACCAAATTACTGTTTGATATTTTTGCCTTATACCACAGCACAGAGAGTTCTCGATTCTGATTGGTGTTGATGAATTTTCTAGAACAGCAGCTCGCACAGTAGTTCTGACTACAACTGAAGTCACTGGTTTATATTAATACGCTCATTCAAAACATCACATCTACAGCAACCGCTCACTTTTTTTTTTTTTTACGAACGAATGTGAAAGGGTTTTATTATACAGTTGCAATCAAAATTATTCAATCTTCATTGCAAATCAGGCTTAATGTCAAAATGTACAGACTTTCAGCTGTTTGCAATGGACAAATCAAACAAAAGAAATTGAAATACTTCAACACAACGAATGCTTCAAGTGGTTTCCCCAAATTCAACTGAACATGCAACTTACAATGATTTCTCCAGTCTCAAAATTATTCACCCCCGGAATTGAATCCCTCGCAACAGCACAGATATGCAAAACGAGTGCTGTCTTATGCACACCTGATGCAACTAATCAAGGGCTTCATTAAGTGCAGCAGGTGTGCTTGAGCTGGAACACATGAAATACCTGAACTGGCTAGGGTAGAAAACATATGAAATACCTAGACAGGGCAGAGAAAGGAAGCTATTAACAGCTGCAAGCAGATTTCTGAGAAGGCAGGTTGCGAAAAAACCCTCGAGTGACAAAAGACCTGCAGCAAGACTTGGAGGCAACAGACACTGAGGTTTCCATGAGCACAGTAAGGCACGTACTAAACGCAGAAGGTTTTCATGCCAGAACTCCAAGACGTACACCACTGCTGACCCAAAAGCACAAGAAAAGTCTCACAAAATCATATAAATAAGCCACAGAAGTTTTGGGATTCCGTTCTGTGGAGCGATGAAACAAAACTGGAACTTTTCAGAACGAGGGATCAATGGTATGTCTTGAGAAAGAAGAATGAAGAAAGAATGCTCTGTCAGCAGCATGGTGGAGGCTCGGTGATGCTCTGCGGCTGCTTTGCATCCTCTGGCACTGGAAACCTGCAGCGTGTGGAAGGCGAGATGGATTAATTGAAGTATCAGGAAATCCTAGGAGAAAACATCATGACGTCTGTGAGGAAGCTGAAGTTTGGGAATCATTGGACCTTCCAGCAGGACAATGATCCCAAGCATACCTCAAATTCCACCAAGGCTTGGTTGCAGAAGAAGTCCTGGAAGATTCTACAGGGCCATCACAGTCACCTGACTTGAACCCCATAGAAAGTCTCAGGTGGGATGTGAAGAAGGCGTTGCAGCACGCAAACCCAAGAACATTACTGAACTGGACTCCATTGCTCATGAGGAACAGGATAAGATTCCTCAGGAAAGCTGCCAGAAACTATGAATCTCATTTGCAGCAGGTCATAACAGCAAAAGGATGCTCTTCTAAAGAGGCTTGCCATGAAGGGGTTGAATAATTTTGAAACTGGAGAAATCATTATAAGTTGCATTTTCAGTTGAATTTTGGGAAACCACTTGAAGCATTCGTTGTGTTGAACTATTTCAATTACTTTTGTTTGATTTGTTCATTACAAACAGCTGAAAGTCTGTAAAGTTTGACAATAAACCTAACTTGCAGTGGGGGTTCAATCATTTTGATTGCAACTGTGTAACAGTGAGGAGTTGAGAGTCACCAGATTCTTAAACCGGCGTCTCATTCTTGTGCACTCCCCCACCGCGATGACTTCATGTCCAGTCAGAGAACAAGCTCAGCTCTGCCATTTCATCATATACTAATCTTTCCCTAATGCAAAGCTACATTTCTAGTTTGGCTTTTCCTTCCCACTTAAGCCCACACCTTAAGTCTCGGAGTGACAAATCAGTACCACTTGAAACGATAAGGAGGCAGCAGTTCAATCTAAACCAGGCGAAACTCCACAGCTTCACACGCAGCTCCTTCTCCTAAATAAGCACTCTTCTCCAGATGCTTTATACTTCCCGGCCAAGGACACGGATCAAAATGTGACTCATTCCACCGCGCAGAAGCCGGATGGAAATATTCACACTCGCCCACGCCGTACTCCACAGACCCTGACAGCTTCACGCCGGGAACGCACAGGAGAAATCCTACAGAGAAATATATTTATGGGGTTTAAAATATACTCACCGTGTCCAGCTGAAGAGAGAGACGCGAGACGGCACAACACACCCACTGACTAACCCTGCTCAACTCTGAAACCTCGACTCGTTTCCTGTTGCACACACACACTTTGTGCCCCACCCACCCGACTTCAGATCAGTAGTTAGGAAGCACAGGCACCAATCAGAGCACAGAGGGGAAAGGTTTGAGTAATAGCAGGGTGTAAATGAGAATAATCCAGCCTGGCTGCTTTTTCCTGTGCCGCTAGATGCATACCATTAATTTCACACACACACACCTCTCCAAAAGATCCCTCTCTCGACAGAATGCTAAATACGGATTAAAAAAAAAAAATTTTAATTCCTGCAGGAAAATAGAGTCCCAAAATGACACAGAAACAACCCCTGATGTCACTGCTTCAACTCTTCATGACCTCTACAGGCTGCAAAACAGAAGTACTGAAGGGAAAAAAGAAGACTTAATATCCAGCAGGATGTCTTTGCTGTATAAAGCAGTGTCGAGGAAGGCGTTTGAGCTGCAAACGTTATTCAGCGATTGCACCTGGAGGAGCGCAGAAACTCCCTGCTTTAAACATGTGCGTGAGACCGAATGACGAGGCAGCCTGCAGGAAAGAAAGAGCCAGGACCCTTCATATCAGTGGACGAACAAAAAGGAGACGAAAGCAGAGGAAGGAAACGCATCTGGCAGGGGGGAGGGGGGAAGGGAAGAAAAGAAAAAAAATAAAAATAAACCGACGTTACATATCCAACATATCCAGCTAGACTATAGAAACATTTATATAATCTTCATTATTGCTTTTGTTAACATGACGTTTACATTTATTCATAATACATGACACTTTTATCCCAACTGAAATCAGCAGAAATTCGATTCGAACCCTGCGCCAAGACTAAAGCCCAGTTCGGACTGGACTGGTTTTACACGTAGACATGAGCCAAGTATTTAAAAAATAAATAAATAAATAAATCTTTTTAAAGGCTGCACATAAACGCTTCTAGAAAGATTACATCATATTGTCCCTTCTACAGCATGCCCAGGTAATATACACTCCAGACACATTAATAGGCACACCTGCTCATTCATCATTATCCAAATCAGCCAACCCAGTCCCTCCGGGATTTCACGATCTCAGAAAATAACCCGGAATCAAGCAAACGCCGCAAAATTCAGAGCAGCTTGGAATTTTTCAAAATGACCGTAGATTTCGGCCAAGACGTGTCATGTGACGCCGTCACAACGCACGTTCAGTCAAAGCCCTCTTCAACTCACGTGCGTCGAACATGAGTACAGCTACAAGGTCTCATCTACCAACAAACATAACTGCAAAATTTTGTGCAATGGCAATTTTGCCAGTTCAAGTAGTTTTCTGCAAAAATAAATGAATAAATAAAACCCACAGAAAAATCTGCAAATGCCTTGCAAATTTATTTATTTTTTTTGCACTCTCAAACACTTTTGGTCACAACAACCAAATAAAACTCGAAATCCTGTACGGACTGCCAATCACGTGCCCATGCATAAAATCAGATACAGAAAGGGGATAACGTGACTGCAGTGACTTCGACCGTGGAATGGTTGTTGGTGCCAGACGGACTGGTTTGGGTATTTCAGAAACCGCTGATCTCCAGGGATTTCACACACACACCCCCACCCCTCTACACAGAAAAGTGTGAAAAACATCCTGTGTGAGGCAGTTCTGCAGGCAGAAATGCCTTGCTGATGTGAAAGGTCAAAGGAGAATGAACAAAGTGGTTCAGTGGACAGGAAGGATACAGTAACTCAAATACCAACTCTCAAGGTTTGGCATGTTGTGCAATCTGAGATGCTTTTCTGTTTGCCACGGTTGTAAAGAGTGATCATTTGAGTTACTGCAGCTTTCCGGCCATGTTTTAATATACGACACCAACCTGAACTTTAACTGACCTGCATACACAAAAGCCTCCTGGCACACCCACTGAGCAGTAAGTTTAAAAATAAAAACAGACACATCATCATGGATGAGATCGTTAATCTTTCAGATAATGTCCGGTGGAGTGAAGCTGTGAATTCTCACGTTTGACGGCTTTATCTGTGGAACTCACGCTAAATACATGCTCTAGTCTGTGTTCGTTTCTAAGCAACTCTGATGAGTAAGGGGCATTATCTTATTATTAATTAAACGCACCTATTATGGTTTTGAAACGTGCCAGTTTTGTTTTAGAGGTTTCATATAATAGATTTACACGCATCCGAGGTCAAAAAGCACTTTAATGCGCTCAGAATTTAAAATTACAGCATCACCTTTCCCCTCCCCAGTGTCATAAACGACTCTTTAAATGATCCGTTCTAAATGATTTATTCTAAACTCGTCCTTTCAGAGAGTATACTCTGCTCTGATTGGTCAGATGTCCCAGTCTGTTGCGATTGGTCTACCGCTGTCAGCGAGCAGCCAATGAAAACCAGAGGCGGGGTTTTTGTTACATAGCTTAATATAGGAAGTAAGTCTGGAATTACTGACAACTCGTTTCAGCTGTTCAGAATTGGTTCCTTCTTTTGGGAGTCAGTAACTCCGTTTGATTTGTGAAACTTTGCAGACTTTTTTACATTCACAAACAGCTCTAACGCACATGAAAGGTAATATTTGAAAAATCATAAGAGGTGCACTTTAAAGCAAAACACTGGAATTAACTGGGTCTTCTCTTGAATTAATCATCGTATCATTATCCTCTGGAGGATTTAAACAAGATAAACGCTTGGGTCCTTGATGTTCACCATTTACTTTGTATTTCCTTCCGTTTATTTAGCAAGTAAGTACCTTCTCGCGTCAGTGCTTATCAACAGGTGTGGGACGGCCGGTGTTATCTACTGCATTATCAACCATTTCCATCTCTCCTTCTCGTACGACAGGCCAAAATACATAGGTCGAGTTAGCCTTGGCTTTCCGCCATACTTTCCACACACACACATGCTTATCCAAGGACTTTAACAGTGTTTAAATTCTTGCAAGAATACAACACAGAATTCTGCAGTGTGTTCATATGTTGCAACATTTTCGAGTTTCAGTGCCTCTGCATATTTATTATTGGTATATTACACAACATTATTTCCTTTCATGCTCTCCCAACTCTTGCTCACAACACTCACTCGTCCTTCTGTCCCCCCCCCCCCAAACGCCACAGATCAGTGCCGATTTAAGCCCCTGGTTGAAAGCGGGAACAAACCCTACACATTATATAAGGCTGAAAGCTTATTCAGATAGAAGAAATGCCATGCTTAACGGACACTGAAATGTCAGTGGGTTTGCCCTAATCCGCACACATTAGATGTGACATCTTTCACAAAAAATAAAGTATGAGAAACGCACTGTTTCCGAACGTTCAGGATGAGCCCGAGGACAAGCACATTAAATAAGTAAGAATGAAAATGTCTCTCTTGGCTTAAAGACATCCAGTGAGAAACAGCTCTGCAGGTGGAGATGCTTTGTTGATGATGAGGATGGCTTCAAACAGGTTTCAGCTGACAGGAAGTCAAAAGAGGTAGCTCAAAAGAACCACTATTTACAACTGGTGAGCGGAAAAGCATCTCAGAACAACAAGACACTGAACTTTGAGGTGGATGAGCTACAATAGAAGAAGACCACATCAGGTTCCACTTCTGAGGCTACACTGGGCACATGCTCACCAAAACTAAAAAAGACCAGGCCACATTTCATTCAGTTTTGGCGAGCCTGTACCCACTATAGCCTTGGATTCCTGTTCGTGGCGGACACGACTGGAACCTGTGTTTCAGCGTTTCTTTTTTGGCCATGTAAAATTAGCAGTGTTCCATCACATGGCTTGGACCGTACTTCAGAAGTGTCCTCCACCAAATAGTTTCAAATGGATGTCTAAAAGAACAGTCTAATCTCTTCAGCACACGCTAGGGTGAGTGTAATAATTTTAGAACATGTAATGAAGCCCAGCACCATTCGAGTTCAATTTCCAGATGATATTGTACAAAGCCAGAAATAGCCTCTCTCGCCAAGACAAATATCCTCATCCATCAACTGCCAAGCCTGAAAAACCCCTGTAGCAAAACTATTCTCATCACTCTGATTCACACAAAAGGAAACTCAAGTTACCTTTAAATTAACCACATTAAAAGGTTCAAAGAAAGTCAGTCATTCAAAAAGAAAAAAAAACACTACACAAAACATTAGACATTTGTTTTCTAGACGTCTGATCGATCTTTGACGATGGAGTCCTCAGAGAAGACCAAGAGCCCTGGAATCTTCAAGCTTCAAACCATGGTAAGACCAAATTACAAGTCTGTAACAAATAACATTTGCATTTTACCCAGAGCAGTGGTGCTCACTGGTACAAATCGAACCTGCAAAACTGACCACTGAGCTGGACAAAAAAAAAAAAAAAAAAAAATCAATTGGCCACAACAGGACACCATGTAGACAAGAGGACAGGACAGTAAGTAAAAATGACAACCGTGCAATTAAGATTATATGAGGAAATGAGCTTTGCTTTGCTGAGACGTCAACAGGGTATCGGCAGAATAAAGAAAAAAAGCTTTAATATCTTGTCGCTTCGGAGGGGAAATTATTAAAAAGCACATCAGAAAAAACTAATTACTGGTCACTTCAATCATGGGCATAGCCCCCAACCAACCAATCAGCCAGCCACTGGGCATCGCTCCCAGCAACCAATCGCTGGCCGGCATCGCTCCCAGCAACCAATCGCTGGCCGGCATCGCTCCCAGCAACCAATCGCTGGCCCGCATCGCTCCCAGCAACCAATCGCTGGCCCGCATCGCTCCCAGCAACCAATCGCTGGCCGGCATCGCTCCCAGCAACCAATCGCTGGCCGGCATCGCTCCCAGCAACCAATCGCTGGCCGGCATCGCTCCCAGCAACCAATCGCTGGCCGGCATCGCTCCCAGCAACCAATAATGAATCACTCTTATTTGTCCCACGCTTTGTTCTTCGTTTTAGACTCTTGGCGATATTTACAATTAACAAAAACAAGTTACTTCCTCCTTAACCAACTACTTCATAACTTCTTACTCATCTTTATCTGCGTTCCTGCTTCGTTCAATATGAAACACGTATTCCGAGTATCCTTATAAAATCTTCCTACCATCACCTACCATGTTCTGATATACAAATGTTCATGACGAAGCAATGAATATGCAAGATTATGTAAAGAAATATGCAAATGTCCCCCTAAAAGAAGCTGCCAGCACTGATTATATCACAGGGTGCCAACAATAGTAGTTAAGTTTATCAAATTAGACGACCTAAAAAGCTCACACCGACACTGCAACTAAGCCTGAACAGATGGAAAAAAGGGTTACCATTTCGAGTAAGGCTTACTTTACTCCGTATAAACATGTTTATACTCAATATAAACACGTATGCAAATCCCATCTGACAGCTCGGTGTTGCGCCTCTGCCACTCTACAGCTGCCAATTGTCTTTCCAAGTTGACTCAGTAATTCAAACACAGCTTTATCATTTTTATTTGCTTAAACGTACGCGCTTGTTTTGTAAACTAACCGTAAATGTTTGGTTTTGCTAGCAGCAGTTAAGGCGGTGGTGAGACACTCAGCTGCTCCATGTGACTCACTATATATCATTCTATCTACTAACAAGTTAGCGAGTTAGCATCTAGCTAAGATCATGTTCAGTTGTTAAACAAATACTCACGTTCATGCTATCTTCAGATTCCCTTCTAGACTGTTATCTTCCGTTTGCTTTGTTTTCCACCGAGAGATAGATATCCTTCACTTCATAAACGCGCCGCCTAAATAATTCAGCACCATCAACGCGTTCATCTTCGGTACTTTCACAATTCAAACTACCTTAGATTACGGGATTGTTTGTAACGGACAGCAAAACTAACCAATGGACGGTGACTATATAAAGCGCACGCGGGTCGCTACAAATAGAAGCCAATCAGATTCGAGTAAGGGCGGGACTTTTTGATTTCCATCAGTGAGGTAGGTTGTCGACGGTTTCATCAAGTCAGTTATGCAAGCAAGTGTGCAAATGTTGTAAATCATCTTAATTATGTTTTCAGACAACACCGACTATAATCATATCAAATAAAAAATAAACATAATCCTGATTTTAATTACAACTTTAACAAGCTCTGTATAAACTCTGTACAATAAAGAAGGCATTTGAAAACATAATGTGTTTAATTTAAAGTGCTTAATCTGTTTTGGTCTTTATAATTGAATTAGTTTTTATTATTATTATTTAATTATTTTTTAAATTAGTATTTTCTATTTATTTATTTTATTCTATATTTGTGGGGTTTTTTCCCTACTACATAATAAAATTCTAATGTTTTAATTCTAATGTTGTTTTTGCTCCTTGAATGTTGAAAGAAAAGTGCTCTATTATTATTATAAAATAAAAGTTACATTGTTGGGTATTTTCTACCAAAAAAGTTTGCACACCCTTAGTACAAATTAAAGAAAACAAACAAAAAATTATTTATACCGACATTACATTTAGTGTGGTAGGTACAGACAGATGTTCCATCATTATTACAAGCAACAAATCTGGTAAAATTGTGTATGTTAATAGAGGGAATATACCAATTCAAAAGTTTGCGACTTGTCTTCTAAAGTTATATAAATAATCTGTAATAATGTACATGCTCTCCCTGCATCAATGCAGCAAACCGTTTTCATATCATTGTGTAGCTTTTTATAATTTTTTAAAGAATAAGATAATATTTCTACTAATAATACTAATATTACTATAAAAACTATTATTATTAATAATAATAATAATAATAATAATAATAATAATAATAATAATAATTGGTATGTTCCCCTTTTTGCTTAGCACGTTCATCTCACTACTCCAGGGTCGGGGGTTCGATTCCCACCGCTGCCCTGTGTGTGTGTGGAGTTTGCAAATTTTACCCGTGCTACAGGGGTTTCCTCCCCCAGTCCAAAGACATGCATGGTAGGCTGATTGGCGTGTCCAAAGTGTCTGTAGTGTATGAAGGGGTGTGTGAATGTGTATGTGATTGTGTCCTGCGATGGATTGGCACCCTGTCCAGGGTGTAACCCGCCTTGTGCCCAATGCTCCCTGGGATGGACTCCAGGTTCCCCGCGACCCTGTAGGATAAGCAGTATAGAAAATGGATGGATGGATGTTTCCCTTTTGAGACAGAACACATGGGGGTTGCAAACTTTTGCAGTCGACAATATAATACAAATGTCACAACTATAACCAAAATAAAATGAGAGAAGGCTGCACAGACGCATGGAACAAGAAGAACATGAGGCATATTTGCTTTATAGTTATATTTATAGATATCTTAATAATATAAAACATATCAATACTTCATTCAATAGTAAATAGATGATCATCGATATATACAGTTAATCATATACGTAATATGTTTGTTTTGTACACAGGTCTATTACAGATATGAACTGATTACTTTTCCCAGCTTATGATTTATTTCTCTGAAAAACCCTCAGTTGTTGTTCCTGCTAAAAATGTACAATATATATTATAAAAGCATGTTTAGAACTTAAAGAAAGCTAGCTAATATTAGAAACAGAGACCAGCTGGAAGCCAAAACAGTGTAACACAGATTTGTTTCCAAAAAAGGATATTACATACAGAACACAAATCATCCTAGAAGTATACAAAGACTGTCATCCATGCACCTCAAATACATTTAATTTCTTTCTTTTAATATCACAAGCCTACCTTCTCCACACTTCTCTACCATATTTGAATAACACATATGCATATAAAAATTGTGTTTTTAATAGGGTTTACTGTGTTAATCAAAATCACGATATTTAATATCTTTCATATTTAACATTCCATAAATACATTAATATAAACATACATTACTATAAACCTGTGATTTGCCTATAGAAAATTAATCAACACCTTCTGACCGATTATGTTCAAGAATTTAACAGCAACTTGGTATAAAAGCAACGCACTTTTATCTATATTCTAACAAATTTATCCTTCCAAATTCATTTTCGTCTAGTTTCACAAATATACATTTATATTTCTGTGACTGTAACCCTTTATCTATTCTATAATTTATCCTTTATTAAATATAGTGCTTTAGAAATAAGTGTTGCTTATATACAGTAGATTCTGGAGTTACAACGGTCAGTATATTCCCTAAATCATCCTTCACTCATTCTTATTGTATCCTGTATTGTCTTTCCTACCGAGAAAGTGATTCATGGATTGACCCCAGACAGCAGGGCTACCTCGTTGAAAAGTTTTCCGGCCTCTTCCCTGTAGCAAGGACTGAGCTCTTTAGCTCTCGATGCCTCACGCAGATTCTCCCTCAAGTTTCCTCCGAGTCGTTTACACTCCTGGTGCGTCTTAGCTTCTGTATTCACCTGCTGAGTCAGGCTCTTTTCTGATTTCAACAGCCAATTGATCATTTCCTCAAGCTTGGTTCCAGCTGCCACGATGGCTTTGACGGCTTGACACAGCTCTTTGATGTTCTCCTGCGTTCGCTTCAGCTTGTCAGGCACCAGATCGTCTGGTGTTACGGCCAAGCTGAAGTCATAGCCTTTCATCTGCATGCTGATCTGGTGGTCGTCTGAAAGATACAGATAAAGTTTAACCAAAATGCTGCTTAAGAGTGGGAAAAATGGGGGGGCTCACATGTATGGGAAATGTAAAACCAAGTATCTGAGTTGAGTGCAGAAGTATTCACCTCCCTTGGTTTTTGCTTAGAGGAAACCATGCACCTGTTTTACAGTTTATCCATAAAAAACATATCATTTGCACTTTTTTTCCCATCCCCTTTCATTAAAATACATTAAACAGGATGTAAAAGGCACGCTCGATGCTACAGAAGTATGTTTACGCTGGTTTGAATCTCCAGTTCCTGATCTGCTACTGCCACCTGATGGAGACTCAACATTAATGTGCTCTAACTCACCATGTTCATCCTTAATCTTCTGGAGGCACTCGGTCAGGCTGCTGTCAGGGGCACAGCGATAGCGGTACATCAGAGTTTTCCGCTTTTCCTGCATACACTCATAGTGTTCCTGCTGCTTGTTGAACATTTCTGCAAAGTCAGAGAAGCGCTGATCCAGATCTGTCACACCAACGTGCCGGACAATAACCCTGCCACTTCTGTACTGGGAATCTGAGCAAGAACATTGTGTGTGTCATGTTAACATTTAGGCACGTAATGGAACAACAACATGTTTTCAGGTTAAGATAAAAATTTGTGAGTTCTCGTCATAAAATAAACAAAGACAGGTCGTTAACAGGACTAACCATTAGTAGGTGAATGAGATATTCTTGCAGACTCTGGTGCACCAAGTATAGGCTGTCTCTGAAAAAATAGTGATAGGTTACATTAGTTTTACAGTATGGAGAAAATTACGATTTACTAACTGTTCTCTGAACAGCCATCTATCCATCCATTTTCTGTAACGCTTATCCTACAGGGGGTTCCAGGGGGGTCTGGAGCCTATCCCAGGAAACTCGTGGCACAGGGTACACCATGGACACTCATCACAGGGCACAATCGCATACATTCACACACTACAGGCAATCTGGAAATGCCAATCAGCCTACAACGCATGTCTTTGGAAACCCCCGAAGCATGGGGAGAATGTGCAGAGACATGATTTGAACCCCCAGCAGTACAAGGCAAACGTGCTAACCACTACACCACTGTGCCCCCCGTTCTGTAAACATACCAATTCAAATCTGAGGAATTTAAGGGGTTTGAAATGATGCCAATCACGCTGATGTGCTTCTTATAGACAGATTTTCATTTGATAATTTAAATGACTTAAAAACAAGGGTAAATAATGCAATTTAGTTTACCCCTATATGTTAATCAATACATAATAATAACTAACAAAAATGTGCCAACATCCGTGCTGCTTCCGGTTGTGTTTCGTTTTCCTCCATAGTCAAATAGACAGGGCACAGGACCTGCAATGCTATCTATTGTGTCGCAATTTAGCCCTGGGGATTCAGGAGGAGAGAAGTCCTCTGCCTCATCTGCAAACTTTTTGTCACTATCCATCTTCATTGTGAGTGTTCTGAAGGCTCCCCGCCTTTCGCTGCCACGCCCACACCCACCCCTCCCCCTTCTTCGCACAGCCATCCACGCCCATTTCATCTACATTGAGAGTTAGACTTAAGCTGAAAGAGGGTGGTTTCATGACCCTTTAAAGTGGTTGTAATTCATGCATGAATTTATAAGACTCGCGTCATAGTTAAGGTTAACGCTTCATTGGTTTGTGATTAGTACATACCTTAACTCATCATTAGTCCATATTTAAGTAAGTATTTATTCAGGTATTCGTGCATGATTATTCATATACTGTTATTAAAGTTTTGCCGATAAATATATAATAACATGTTTATCTAATGTTTGGAATATTTGAAAAGTGTACACATAAAACAAATCTGTATCAGATAACAGGGCGAGAAGTGATTTATTCTACACTGAAAGGGCTGTGAAAAGTTTAAAAGTTGAAAAAATACTTTATACTTTCTTCATAGCTACTACACTGACATGTTTTGGGTCTTCTTTTTTGGATATATTATATTATGTGCAACATATTTGTTTACTTGGGCAGTAACTCTGAACTTTACAGCTACACTTGATTCAGTTCATTCTGAATAAACTGAATACAACTCTACTTCTGCACACTGTTTACACTACTGATAAACACACAAAGAAAACAAACTGTTAGTTTTTTACTAGTGTAATTCCTCTGTCTTTAATTCATTAAATTATCCTGGATTAAGTGTCTTACCTCTTCCTCCGAGGACAGACCTTGAAGACAGCAGCACAGAGAGCTCAAACAGCTCATTTTAAGGGGAGAAGAAAGTAGTTTTGAGAGAAAATGGTGTGAAGTGTTAGCGGGGACGTCAGAGTCACGAGGACCACGTGATCGAATTCACCTGCCAAACGTGTTTTACCGTTTATTAAAGCAACAAACCACTAGAGGGCGTTTTTTAAAACTTCCATTTTAGTGATGCGGTCACAGGTCTGTGTGTGTGCGCGCGCGTGTGTGTGTGTGTGTGTGTGTGTGTGTGTTGAAAGCTTCGAAGGCACCTTAGCCGATCAGTATTTAGAACCGAAATTACAAGCAGTCAACGTCCACTTTATTAGGAACACCTATAGGCCTAGACCTGCTCATTCATACATATACAATACAATCAGCCAATCATGTGGCAGCAATTTAATGCAGGAAATCACGCAGATACAGGTCAAACATCAGAATGGAGAGAAATGTGAAATCTCTGACTGTGGCAGTCGGATTGGTTAAAGTATTTCAGAAACTACTGATCTCGTGGGATTTTCACACACACACACACACACACTTCTAGAGTTAATGGTCCTGTGGGCGGAAATGCCTTGTTAATGAAAGAGGTCAAAGGAGAATTGGCGGAAAAGACCAGGTGACATTTTTCCAACCTGCTTTCTTCCAGCTGCCCAGTTCTGGTGAGTCTGTACCCACTGTAGCCTTAGATTCCTGTTCTTGACTGACAGGAGTTGAACCCCATGTGGTCTTCTGCTGTTGTGGCCCATCCACCTCAAGATTCGGTGTGTGTTGTGCATTCTGAGATGCTTTTTTCCTCACCACAGCTGTAAAAAGTGATTATTTAAGTTACAGTAGCTTTCCTGTCACCTCAAAACAGGCCATTTTCCTCTGCCCTCTCATCATTAGCAAGGTGTCTCCACCTGCAGAACTAGACTCAAACTAATCCGTCTGGCATCAACACCTTCTGCCACGGTCAGTGAGTCACTGAGATGACATCTTTTCCCACTTTGATGTTTGATATGAACATCGTTAACATTAACCTGTAGCTGGATGATTTTTGTAAAAAATAAATTAATTAAATTAATTAGAATTAAATAAATATATAAAACTCCAACCACTAGAGGGCGCCTGTGAAACGCATTTAGACTGATTTAAAACCGTGTGTGTGTGTGTGTGTGTGAGAGAGAGAGAGAGAGAGAGAGAGAGAGAGAGAGAGTCTTCTAGCCCTACGCCAGTTTCTGACTACATAGCTGCTGTTGGATGGAAAGTTTTGGTTGGTGGACTCCATCACCTCAAAACCACTCAGTTGCTGTACCTGATACACTCTTAACCCAGCAACACACTCTACCATGTCAGTGTCATTACTGTGTTAGGAATGACCCAAATAATATTTGGTGAATGGTAGTCTAAGGATGGTTTCTGATGGATAGGATACAAGGGGGTTCAGTAACTGTTTACCTTCTGTAATAGCTGTAATAAAAATGCCATTTAAATGAACATTGAAAAACAGTAATGCAGATGATTGTACCAGCTCACAATTTAGACTCTTCTTTATTTTTCTTGTGTTTTTTTTTTTTCTGTGAAAGCCTTTATGAGGACAGCAGAGATGTTGGAGGTTGGAGAACACTGGAGAACCCGGACGAAACCCACACAGACACATGGAGAACATTTATTACACAATTATTGGACTGTACGATATGGGACTGTGCAATAATTATGGAGTTGTGCATAAACTGTGGAGTTGTGTAACAATAACGAGGCTGTCCAATCACCTCAGGTGAAACACTGTCGTTTTAACTCAGATGATGACACTACATGTGATGTATGTATGTAAATTTGTGATTGAATATATTGTGTGCAATTGTGTATGTTGTCGCTCAAAGCGTTGAGCCCAAGAAAAGTTTTTCCAGAGTGTATATCTTCTCTTATATTATGTACAAAAACTCCACTCAGCCCACATGGACCACTCCATTACCCCACCATGATGTATCGCCTGAAGAAATAAGACCAGGAAATATCCACAACACAGCCCATTCTGTTACTGTGTTCTACCTGGGATCAACCTTAACAATCCAATCCTGGTGATTAAAGGCACAGTCAAAGATTTCCAAGTCAAAACACTTTTTAATACTTGGTGTCGTTTATTTCCTCACAATCCTAGCAGTCTTAAAGAAATATTAAACCTGCTTAGAGAGCAAAACTCTGGTCTCTGTATAGCTCCCTGATTTCTGTAAACCCTTAAAAAAAAGGGGGGAAATGCAGTGCACCATAGACATCCAACCAGTCAGGACAAGAAGGTGTCTCAAATGTCTGTCAATCATGTTGCCTGTCATTTCAGAAAACTCCACTTTCCAGACTGGACTTTGAGTTTAAAAAGATAGTTAACTTCCTCCAAAATCACGGATTGATCCTTTAATGCATGTGATTAATGCATGTTGGGTAGCTATATGATTTGTCTCCATATGCTTGCTGGAGAAGTAGTTTAAGGTTAGTTCCGCTTAGCACCCTTGTGCATGTCATCAAGCACGCACACACACATGCAGAGGATGCTCAAAAAAAAACAAAAAAAAACAACAACAACAAAAAAAGTGGCTCCATAGTAGACAGCGCGCTGAACAATAGTGGAACAGCTGTGTGTAATTTGCGCTTTGCGCCGCGGGATGGATGAAGCGCAGCTACCTGCTGTGCGCACGGGTGCGGGCGGCGGGGCGGCAGCGCGCGCACTGATTTCCTATCCTCCTCTCTGCACACACACACACACACACACACTCACACACCGTATCATTTCGCTGTCATCCAGGGAGTCGTTAAGCTCGGCGCGCTAATGGGAGCGCTGGGGAATAAAGAAGCGTTTGACGGACGGAAAAACGCAGATCGTTTTATCTTTCTCACCCGCGCGCGCCGAGCGGCTCTCCGGATGCAGGTGCATGTTGTGCTGACAAACAAGCAAAAAAAGAAAAAAAGAAAAAAAAAAACCCGACTCACTAAAGGTGCCAATTGGGCAGAAAAATGAAAAAGAAAAGAAGAATCGAGAGGAAAGATGTGTGTTTAACTGACACCATCATGCATAAGTGAAGAAGACATGTGGACTGGCTTTCTGTTGATGTAAGGAGCTTTAACAATCAATCAGCAGACAAACACTAACAAAGATTATTGTCATTAGAGCATCACTTCAGCAACACACTTTAAGACCTTCTCCTTCTTCTTCTTCTTCTTCTTAATCGTTTTCTTCTTCTTCTTTTTAATCGTTTTCTTCTTCTTCTTCTTCTTCTTCTTCTTCTTCTTCTTCTTCTTCTTCTCTTTTTAATCTTCTTCTTCTCCTTCTTCTTCTTCTTAATCGTTTTCTTCTTCTTTTTCTTTTTAATCGTTTTCTTCTTCTTCTTTTTAATCTTCTTCTTCTTAATCGTTTTCTTCTTCTTCTTTTTAATCGTTTTCTTCTTCTTCTTCTTCTTCTTATTATTATTATTATTATTATTATTATTATTATTATTATTATTATTATTATCATGGGGCGCATGGTGACTTAGTTGTTAGCACGTTTGCCTCACACCTCCAGGGTTGGGGGTTCGATTCCCGCTGCTGCCCTGTGTGTACGGAGTTTGCATGTTTCCTCCGGGTACTCCGGTTTCCTCCACCAGTCCAAAGACATGCATGGTAGGCTGATTGGCGTGTCCAAAGTGTCCGTAGTGTATGAATGGGTGTGTGAGTGTGTATGTGATTGTGCCCTGCAATGGATTGGCACCCTGTCCAGGGTATACCCCGCCTTGTGCCCAATGCTCCCTGGGATGGACTCCAGGTTCCCCGCAACCCTGTAGGATAAGCAGTATAGAAAATGGATGGATGGATTATTATTATTATTATTATTATTATTATTATTATTATTATTATAGACTCATTATTATTATTATTTAAGGCTCATTTAAAGCTTAGGCTGCACTGTTCCAGCTTTAAACCTTTAAAGCAGTCGTCACCAACCTTCTTCCTTGAGATCTACCGTACCTTCCTGCAGGTTTCATCTCCAACCAAACAATCTAACACACCTCTATTAGTTGATCAAGAACTTCTTAAGGCAATGATTAGATAGTCAGGTGGGCACGATTATAGTTGGAGCTAAAGTCTTCAGGAAGGTAAATCTCCAGGAACCGGGTTGGTGACCACTCCTTTAAAGGAAACCTCCACCATTAAACACATGAAATGTGTTTAGATTGAAATATTTGTGATGTTTTTTAGGGATTCTTGTGCTAATTTGCTGGTTCATATTGTATTTTCGTTATTTCCGTGAGATGTTAAGGTTGCCTGTCACACTGACATCACAGGGGGAAAAATATTTTAACAAATAGTATTTCAACAATAATATTTGTTTTCTCTTGATATCGGCATAACAAAAGTTGTTTTCTCATGATCATGACTTAATTGTTCTGTGTACTCGACATAACATGTTTTTATTGATCTGGAGGCAGCAAAAGTTAAATGCAATCGCTCAGCATCATGGATGAACAAATTGGTTTTTACTCTGATCAGGGATTCCCTCAAGCTGAAATAGCTTCCACATTAATGTCAGACACTTGAGAAGGAGGCTGTCAGGTCTACAACTTCATCATCAAAGACAATATAGCAACCTTGGTTTCGCTTATTTGCTCCTAAAAACAAAAGACATTCTTTAATCACTCACCATTTGCCAGTGACAGTCAATACAATGTTAATGAGAAATCCAGCATAGAATTAGCGGAGATGTTGGTGAAAACAATGGACTCAAAGTCCGAGAATACTGTACATTGCTGCTACATGACACCGAGTTATGGCAGAGTCTCTGATCGGCTAGTTAGCAATCTACGAGGTGACGAGCATGATGGCGCTGATGGTGGTATTAGCATTAAGCTTTGGAAGCTGATCTGTTTGAACAGAGTGTACAGATGATAAGGTGAGAGACCTGGACAGACTAAAGGACTAAAGCTCTGCTGCATCACTATATTTAGGTAGAGATGTGTGGCTAAATCCCACTGCACTTCTTTCAGCAGGTGGAATGGTATTGTGGCTAATGTGGAATTTTTAACTGTAAAACGTTAATTATCTTGGACACCACTGAAAATCACACTGCAATACTAAAGATCGACGTGTACGTCGTTCATGGTGGATTTTAATGTTCCTTTCATTTGTCCCTCTGAGAATCAGAGAGGGTTCCAAGTAGAACTTTTTTAGGAAGCTAAAAACCCTAAACTTTATAAGCAACCATTGATGAAAACTTTTTTCTAAGGGAGTTTCATGTATGTTGTATCTGAGAGAAAAGATTTCTTAATTCTGTAATGCTATATACTGACAATAAAAGTTCACTCTTTTAACCTGAAATGATTCCTTGGATAGCTAAGGGTTCTTTTGTTCCTAAAAGACTTCTATTTCTACTACTCCATCAATTTCCTCTGGAGGAACAACTAAAGAGCCATTATGGGTGCTGTTTTTTGTGTGATTGCTGAATTGAATTTGCCCAAACTGTTGCACCTCATGAATACACTCATAGCAAACCACTCTTAGCAAACCACCAGACTGCAGTGTGGAAGTTGAGTCCACTAATCTGACTGGTTGAGTGGCGTTCCACGAGTACTGATATTAAGTATAACCACACTAGGACTTTTCTCTGTGTGTATCACAACTATCGTCTGTGTTCGCCATGTAAAATTCCAGTTCTAGAAATTCCCACTGAATTACTCGACGGTTACTACAGTAGAGTTATACTGTCCGATATTGTGCCCGAAATGTCAGTTACTCAATATTAATTTTAGATTTATAAAACTGTTCTATCAAAGCAATATCACACTCGATTACCTGCAGCACTACAGCCGACTCACAGCCGTGCTGATATTCAGTATAACTGCACTATTGCTCATGTGGTGTTGCTTAATTATAATGGAGTAAGCATAGACTTGCTTGAAATGAATTGTTGAGGTAAGTTTTATTCACTTGCCAACACTGAGTGGCTATATTTAATTAAGCCTGTTTCTTTGCTAATGCTAGGTTTGACTAGCATAGATTCCATTTCCTAACCTAATATGGCTAGGCAGCAAAGCAAAATCTAGCTAATGGTAAATATTGCAAACTTACAGAGACCGAGTGATGTTTTCAGGCAAAATGATTGATGTGTAAATGGTTACAGTATCTCTGTCTAAACATGTTATGACCACGACTTTAAGAGTTATACATTATGAAAGTGACAAACAACAAAACAGAGAGCACTTCAGCGCATCCTACTGTATAAAACCACACAGTGTGTTTTGTAACCGAACAATTCGCACAAATTCACAAACTACACATGACTTAAATTCATGAAAATGTTCTCCATTTATTTTATAATGCTTATGCAGTCATTTCAACTTTAGATAATAAGTGACAGAGTTAATGCAAGTATTATGAATATGTCTTATTTCCTGTGAGAAGATCAGTATAGAAGATAACACTGCTGACTTTGTAACCTTTTCCTTATAATTACACGTGCACTGAATACGATATTGTAAATATTGTCAGAATATTCGATTTAAAAAATAGATTTTAAGAAATAAAGTAAATGGGTTAATTAGGTAGTTTGGCAAAACATAATTCCAGCAAAATGCCTGTATATTACAAGCTGGCATCCCATCCAGGATAAAAAAAAGGCTACGGAAAATGAATGAATGAATGAATGAATAAATATATGTACAGGTTAAAAATAGAATGGAAAAGAGGCAGATGAAGATTAACTCGTGTAGTGAAGTGAATCAGAGGGGAAATCAAGCACTCATGTGTGAACACGCCAGAACTTTCAAGATGATAATTCTGAGAAAAAAATGAAAGCCTTTTCAAATGTCATGTACACAAATTAATCCTACTTGCCTAGAATCATGTCTACAGATCACTGCTTACATGATCAGTGATCAACATCTTACTCAACTAATGATTTCTTTTAACTACTCTGCTGTTTGAACCATGCATTCGTGCTGTCAAGGGGAGGGTCACTATGGCAATAAATAAATAAATAAATAAATAGATAGATAGATAGATAGATAGATAGATAGATAGATAGATAGGTAAAAAGTTGAACCATTTTTTAATTAAAACCGCAAGTGTTCACAAATACTGCACGTTTTAACGCACTTCGTAGCTTCTGTATAATGCTGTGGTTTTATTAAGTAGTAAACCGCTAACAATAAAGTTCTTTTCTATACAGAAAACACACTTTGTTTTCTCCTTATATACAAAGAACTTCCGGTCCGCGTGCTCACTTTTCCCGCGAAACTACAAAGCCATATGCCGTGGAATGTACCATTCTGAAATCACCTCAGGCAGAGGGGTGGCTACTCCAAGAGATAAATGAAATTGTGTTTTTGTTTTGAGATAAACGGATATACATATCTGTTATTTTTTAATCATGGATATATTTAATATAAGATGATTTAGACTAATACGTGAAATATACTTCGAAAGTTAATTGACGTGACATTATGATTGTAGTCCCACCCCTGCATTTCGTCCCCGAGTGTGTGCGCTCTTATTGTTGTTTAAACTCTTCATTGTGTGCTGGATTTTCAGTATCAGCTGGACCTGAGAATTAGTCTGATCATTCTGTTAAAAGTTTAAGAGTTTGGGAAACGTGTGTGCACAACAATGAAGGTAAGAAATACTGTCGAGTGTATGTGTCTCCTTTTTACTATATTTTTATTTCAAGAGTACGGCGTGCGAGAGCTAAAATTAATGTCATACAGGCGTTAAATAAAAATAAACAAACTAATAAAAGTAAGATATTAATCAGGTGTGTGTATATATATATATCTATACTTTTAACCTTAGTGATTGTGATCCTGTTGAATTAACTAACCATTTTAATTTTTTATTGCCATTTATAACAATTAACTTTAGATTTTGTTTTATTTATTTTTTTAAAAACTTATTTATTAAACCTGTAAAGTAAATGTAAATAAATCTTCCAACAACACATGTGGTATGCAACCAAGTTCATTTAATGTTTTTCTTTTGTAACGAGCTTTTTCTTTGTATATTTATGTACATAAAGTATATATTATTATTATTATTGTTGTTGTTGTTGTTGTTGTTATTGTTATTATAAATAATTATTTTAATTTGCAGGACTTGTACACGTCATGCTTCCTTGTTTAGTGTCTTGCAGAATCCAGTCTTTCATTCAACCTTACTATTTTAACCTTTTTATTTTATGTGTACTTTCTTGACACTTTTAAAAAAAAAAAATTTAAATTAAATAAAGGACATTTTATAATTTTAGGTTTGGGCTATCAAATAAGGGAACACTGACCAGTGTGTATAAAAGTAAACATTTATACATTTGACATATTACGTGACTATAAAATGAACATAGTTAATAAACTTTTGTTTATTTAGCCTACTATTTTGATTTAATTTTCAGTCAGAGTTTAATTTCTGTTCGAGATCCAGGTGTGTGGGGGTTTGATTGGTTTATATTTAGTAGTATTAATGGTAATACAGTATCAGTAATGTAATCTTTTAGATTACGTAATAGTCTGCTTTTACACTGACTTTAGTACTTTTTATGTTTTAACATTTGTGATGTACATTTTAGGAATAAAAACGCATAAAGAAGGATACAATTGTATTACAAAAAAAAAAAAACCCTTCCTGCGAACAAAGTATTTTGTTACAAGCGTTTATTAACACATGTTTATTGAGTTGACATGTTGAAGTTAATATCACATGGAATATCACCTTTTATTATTTAACAAACAATTCCTCCAGTTATTTGGCTTCATGTCAGAATTGAACTTTACCCAAGAAAATACTGCAGATTTTATTGTTTAAACTGATGTACTGCATCTGTAGCTGTTCCCATGGATATTAACTTCAACCCATTTCCTTTCCTTGACCTGGGATTGCTGAATGAATGATAATTGACATTTATAAAGGGCAGTTTCTGAACTGTGTAATCATCCCAAATTCCAAAACGTTAATGGGAACAGTAAGGCTGTTCGGATGTGACCGCCATGAGAGAAAGTCTTAAAACTGTTCTGGAATTGTTTTGAATTTTCCAGCGCTGGAACAAGACAGGAAAAAAGTCACGATGTTACTGGATTTCCTGACGGTTTTTATGTCTCCATACGAGCATAAATTCTTCCGTCTGAAAAAGTAATCGTAAATGAATTTGAGTTCATTGGAGTTTAATTTATTCTCTGATAAATTATAAATTATAAATTATGACAAATTATTCTCTGATACTACATAACTCTGCCGGTTATGTAGAGGTCGGGTGATTGTGGTACCTACCTGCCGATGTCCGATTAATCAACTGATAGTTTTTAAAATTGATGCTAAATGAAAATATAACGCTCAAAGTAAAATATTGCTGCACTTTATTAGTTAAACAGTACTGACTGTACATTGAAAATGTAGTGTACTTTTTAAAAATGAAATTATGTTAACTATTAATAAATATTAAAGTAAATAAAGGGTATATATCCAAACTAAACCAAAAAGAGACATCTAAAATGAAGAAACCCCCCCAAAAAACACTTCAAATAACACAACAAAATTGGTCAGTGGTAGTTTTTATTTTGGCTCTAGAGGCCGCTCTCGTACCGTATAATGACGGCGGACCCTTCTCTCAGCCGTTCCCACAACGGACGCAACCGGGATCAACTATCAGTCAGTTGATTAATGGGCAAAACCGATCAATCAGCTGACCTGTAGATGTAGTGGATTAGTCTGAAGTGTATGTGTGTACATTTAATTTTTTTGGCTAAGCCTGAGTAACTATTAGATGACATATTTTCAGAAAGCCTTGGTGGACATATTTGAAGGCCCAAGCGACGAGGAGGAGTTTCTTGGTTTCAGAGGTGGTGCTTCAGGGCAGCTCTCTGAGGAGAGCCGAGACAGCCTCCACTCCCAGACCTCATGGAAGCCGGTGAGCGTTGTCGAATATTTCCGCTTCTTAAAAAGCACGCGCTGGGACCAGATCGTCTACACCTTCTGTAGCGAATCGGTCACTCCAGGAGGACACGAGCGTATTTAATATCAGGAGAAGACTCGCTAACGTGTACCTTCTTCCAGAATCCATGAATCCTTGAAGCATGTTTTATTTCACTGTACTGGTCTTAACCCCGTGAGAAATAAAAAAAAAAATAATAAAAAAAGGATTATTTGTTTATTTATTTATTTTTCTTCAGTCAACACTCGAAGAAATTCTTAAAGTCGAACCTAATGCAATTTTGAGAGTTTTTTTATTTTTTAAAATGGATTTTAAAAACCTTATATAGAGTTCCTTACATATTTCCCGCCAAGGAAATAGCCATAGAAGCATGGTGTTAAAGAAAAAAAAAAGATCTTAAAAAGCATGATTGATTATTGTTTATCCATCAAGAATCCATCGTTCTCTGTAACGGCATCTCTGGTTCTGTTCTAGGTTCTTCGCTTTAAATCGAAATTCATTACGGATGAGCTGGCTCAGGTCTTTGTGGACACGGACAGTGAAGAGGAGTTTGAAGGGTTCAGTAAAGATGAGAGCACTCTACATAACAGCTGGATGAGTCCCATGGTAACTGACGTCTATATATGCGTGTGTTTTTCTTCATATCTGTCGGTCTACCATGAAACCCATACAGGCATATTGAAATATCTATGAGGTCTTTAGTGTTCCTGGTGCTAATTTGTTGGGTCTTGCTGTGCTTTTGTCAGTCAGACATTGCTAGCGTAGTTACAATGACGTTTTTAAGAGAGAAAAAAAATCACAACGATTTCACATATAATTGAAAACACCAAGGAATTGCTGTTGGATCCTAAAAACGAAAGCGCCAGAAGCTTCTGGACACGGTTACCATTTTCAAGTGACGTTAAGCGTAGACATAGTGGAGGTTTCGGTGCAACTGTTGGACTCGAAGACCCAGAATGCAATGCAGCTACAGTTGCTCTGAGTTACGGGAGAGGTTCGGCTAGTTAGCGATCTACAAAATTGATGGCTGTATCAGTGTCAACGCTGAAGTTTTGGAAGCTGATCTGTTCGAGCGGAGTGAAACGGATGAGCGAGCTGGACAGACTAAAGGAGTAAAGTGCCGCTGCATCGCTCTATTTAAGTAGAGTTGAAGCGATTTACTAAATACCACTGAATAGTGCTAGTCGAACGGCATTGTGGGTAATGTAGTAAGTCGTAGAGGGAAAAAAAATAGACCAACATGTAGATGAAAGAAGTTTAAACTGATATTATTAGAAACTTATTAGAAAATTAAATCGTGGATGCCATTTAAAAAAAAAACAAAAAAAACACGCAAGTCATAATGGGTGGAATTTTCCGTGTGTGTTGTTTCCAATAATTCCTCTCCTCTTCCTCCCTCAGGATTACGAGGCAGAGGAAGACAGTGACGACATTGGGTTTTATTCAGACGACGAGGACGACGATTCGGCCCTGCAAAAAAGGCGGAGCTCAGGATTGTGTGTCGCATTCAGGTTTCCTGCCAGAAGAAGCTCCGCCCAGGAAAGTACCGTGCCAAAGGAATCCAGAGTTTCCCTGAACAGAGATCAGCCTGTGGGGAGAGGCAGAAAGAGGAGAGGAGGCGGTGCAGATCCACCTGCGGCTCAGAAAAGCAGAAAAGTCGAGAAAAGACCCAGAGCCCCTAATAATGACTCTGAGGAAGAGGATAAAGATGAGGACGAAGAGGAGGAAGTCGGACTAACTGGGGCAGGTGTACAGATACTGAGTCAGAGAGCTAAAAATATTCAGGAGAATAAAGCAATGGTAAATATTCTCTTTGAATAACGAATGAGATTAGCGTCCTACATCCATTATAATCTCTGAATGGTTTTTAAGTGTGTGTGTGTGCTCGCTCGCAGCTTGCAAAGCTATTTGCAGACCTGACCTCATTACCTGTACTCTCCCAAAAGACCACGCCCGTGGTAAGTGCTGTATTTTTACTTGTATCTTTTTGCTTAATATTAACTGTGTATTTATTTAGTTTAGAGAAAAATAGTTTTCTTGATAAGTCAGTTCTCTTTAACGACATGGTTCATTTTCCATTTGAGATTGTGTACCCTTTCAATTCTTCTTCTTCTTTATTTTCATGTACAAATGGCTTTTGAAATGTGAGCTCTTAGTAACTTGGCGGCGTGGCTCCTCACTTGCAAGGTGATAAACAGTGTAGCGCAAGTAAGATCTGTAATGTCTAATTAAAGACTGTAGTTTAATTGCTTTTTTGTGCATCCATAAAAAATTAATGCATAAATACTATTTTATGTAGTGTGTGTATATATAATATAAAATTGAACAAACAGTTGTGTTACTGTTGAGTTTTAGTCTGAAGTTCATATTTGTAACACTCAGTGGATTTTATTATAAATAAATGAAAACACGGTATTGAAAGGGGTTTATTTTTTTAAAATTATTATTATTATTTTCCATCCGAGTAATATATTAATCGTAAATAAATAAATAATAATGGCCGGTTAATTGATTATGAAAATAATCGTTAGTTAAAGCCCTAGTTTCATCATGGCTGTAAATCCGTCCTAGTGTTTATTTTCCTGAAGCACTTGTTCACATGGGGACACTGGGTATAAAATCTGTAATGCTCCAGTTAAAAATGCTGTTTAAGATGTTTCAGTAATATATTGTAGGCATAGACTGACTATGGCCTCGTTTGGAAACACAAATGAAACAGCAACCACTGAAAATTGCACTGTGTAAGAAGTTAGAGTCTGATCTCAGTCCCAGATGATGATTCACACACTGCTGACAGCCAGAAAGTGAGACCCATATATATCAGTGTACAATGTTGAACACCGCTAAGCAGGAGGCACTTGTAGTGAAAGTAGCTACCTGATGACACACATTTGACTTATTTACTTATTATTTCCAACTGTATTTAACACTCGTGTTTTTGTTTTTTTTGTTTTTTTCTCCTGGAAAACAGAAGAAGAAGAAGCAGCAGAGTCCGAGAAAGCGTGCATCTGAAGTGCAGAGCGAGAGGCGGAACCCGAGCCGCAAAGCCAGACCCCCCGAGCATTTCGGGCTCGAGCAGGAACCAGTCGTTGCTGCCGCGAAACCAAGAAAGAGTGTCGAATTTGACCTGAAGAAACTGATGGAGGTGAACAACAAACAAACAAACAAACAAACAAACAAACATTGCATGTACTCCGAGTTCCTGTTGCGCTATGCTACAACCACTATCCCAGGATGATGTCTAAGTTAGGGTTTGAGTTGTTGATTTAATATATTTTGAACACGCAGATTGATGAAGAGCTGCGTGTGAATAGAGACACACCGAGAAGAAAATCCCGAAAGCGCAGTTCTGTTCGAATGCCAGACGACATCACGGAGGAGGAGCTGGACAACGTGGCTGACCGTGCTAAAGACAAAATTCTTGATAAAGAAAATGTAAGTTGGTGGTTAGTACACGTAGGCTTTATTTATTTATTTTTAAAAAAATTGCGATACATATCATATAAAAGGATTACAGATTTGCTTATCCATTATTTTCATCTGATCAACCATCTCTCTTCATGTTTTAAATCAAAAGTCATATTCCTGAAAAGTATCGTTTGCCGTGTTTGCTGCTGATGTTGCTAATTCTGCTGGCTAATTCCTGTTTCAAACCGGGAATTGCAATTCATCAACTATTACCATTTTAAAATTTATGTAAGAACGAAACGGCGTAATTTGTATCCATTAATAGGTGCATTTAAAAACAAATAAATTCCCGTTCTCACTTCGCTTACTCCCCCCCCCCCCCCCCCCCCCCTTTTTGAAAACATCTTGTTATAGAGAATCCAGAAAGGTCGGCATACAGGTTTCTGTGAATGGACCGTTACTATAGAAATGATGACGTATCAGAACAAGTTCGTTAATTTACGCTGAGATTTGCCTCATACCCGGGATTACTGTCCGAACTGATGGTATTTAACTACTAATCAACACATTCTGACCAATCAGAATTGAGGATGTGCTATAAATATATTTTATGCATAGGTTGACAATTGTCATTGAACACATGGATACAGCCTAGACCAGAATTTAAAAAATGGATCGTGTATTTTCTCCATCATCATCAGATGATGGTGAAATCTTGTTAAATCTCTGCTGTCTGTCACCTGGAGTCTTAAGAGAGCAAATTTGTCCTGCTCTTCAGGTGGAACAGACATCTTTGCCAGTCTGAGTGACTACCCCAAGCATCTGTCTACCCCAAGCATCTGTCTATCCCAAGCATCTGTCTATCCCAAGCATCTGTCTATCCCAGGCATCTGTCTATCCCAGGCATCTATCCCAGGCATCTATGTGGAACAAGCAAATAGTTCCTCCCTCTTACTAATGCAGTACCTTAGATGAGACGTGTTAAATTCTTCATTCTGACCAACTGGTAATCGTGTGGAACTCGACTGCCTAAAATGTATCCTTAGACCTGTAATCAGTCTTTGTGCCGTTGGACACAGTGGTGTTCATGCTAATCGGAACCTGACCTTTGTGGGAACGGGTCATACAGCTGTGTTTTGATTTGATGTGTGTATATTTTTATTTGACTGACATCAGGACATTGTGTTTTGCAGGGCAGCACGTGTCACCAGTGCAGACAGAAGACTTTGGACACCAAGACCGAGTGCAGGAACCCATACTGTCAGGGGGTCAAAGGGCAGTTCTGTGGGCCCTGCTTGCGAAACCGCTATGGAGAGGACGTCCGTACAGCTCTGTTAGATCCGGTAATGATGAACAAACAAGCAAACAAACAAACAAAAACAAGGAATTTGTAGAACACTGTAAAAGTTACCTTCCATGAATGCTACACGTTTTAAAATCCACTTCCGCTATACAGGTGTTAATGTAAAGTCGTTACTATGGAAACAATAGACACCTTCGGACCAATCAGTATCAGTACCAATCAGTACCAATCAGTATCAGGAGAATTTAACTGCACTTTAAAGGCTCAAATGAAACCTCATAAAATTAGATCTATATATTTCAAAAACTGTGGAAAAATATGAAAGAATTGTGTTAAACTTTTTTTTGAGCAAACACAGTACTGTGCAAAAGTTTTAGCCCCCCCCCCCTTTTTTTTTTTTTTTTTTTTTAGTACAAACTTTTAGATTTTTATTTTATGACTTCTACATTATCAAGTCAGTACAAAAACTTTGTTTTAGATTTCAAAACATTAGTTTTCCAGCACAAAATTAAATGTTAGAGAAAAATGTTTGCGTGTCAGTAAAGAAAGCTGTATATTAAGTGGTAAGAGACGCTTTTCAGACAAAAACACAATGAACGCTGCTGGGTTTCGCTGCAAAAATAAGACGTGAGTGCGACAGTCAAAGTCCAGAAGAACCGTGTCTGGTTCTGCACCACGCTCAATAAACCTTACACAGCTCATTCCCTTATAAAACTGTAGAAAGTGTACCTGAGACTCCTTTTTTATTATTATTTTTTTAATAAAAGCAAAGGGTTGTCACACCAAATATTGTCTTTGTTTCATTTATTACTGTTAATTGCTCTTTATAGTATTTTATTTTTATTTTATTTTAATGGAGATTTAATTTCATAACATTTTAATTTAATTATTTTGAAGGCTTCTTCGCTCTACAGTATTTCTTTGTATGTGCCTAAAACTTTTGCACAGTACTGCATATTTATGTATAATTGGATGTACAAGTGTGAGTCGATTTGAAAACCGTAAAAGTGCAAGATAAATTAGAATCGAATAAATTATTTTTCTCTAGAAGAATCCCGACACTCGTACTGTAAGCACTGGAACACTCGTATTGAAGAAAATGGAGATTATGTAGGGAAATGATACACTTTGTGACACATTTCTAGCAATAAACAATGCAAAAGTAAACAATAATAATAATACAAAAAAGTAAAGGTTTTAAGTTGACTTGACTTTGTGTAATAGGAAGGTTTTATATCATTCTTGAAAAAGTAGGTGGTCAGAGTTTAGCTGAATGTTGCTTTGTGATTGTGTTTACTTTGTGTGTGTGTGTGTGTGTGTGTGTTAGTTGTGGGAGTGTCCTCTGTGTCGAGGTATCTGTAACTGTAGCCTGTGTCGTAAACGGGATGGACGCTGTGCCACCGGTGCTCTTACTCACTTAGCCAAATATTATGGCTATGACAACGTCAAGGAATATCTAGAGAGGTATGTGCACTCCTTTTTAACATGTTGTTTTTCTTTCTTTCTTCATCGGCTTTCTTCTGTCTCGATCCGATTCCAATTACATTTCTAAATATAATGTGAAGGAAGGACACTTTTACTGGATGTAGGTCAGATTGCGGTATGAACAGAGAGATGATTAATATTGTACTGGTGTGCACATGCTTTCTCAGTTTCCACATCAGTTCTATATCTATATCACTTTTCCATTTTTCCTCTAGTTCAATTCAGTAGACAGATACTGACTTTTTTTAGATTTAGTATTGACTAAATGAACTGGTATGGTTCATAATCCTGCGTGTTTAGAGTTTGCCCATCTTGTCCCCCCGAGTCACCTGGGATAGGCTCCAGGCTCGCCATGACCCTGTGTAGGATGAGCGGTACAGAAAATGCACGGATGGATGGGCGTGGCTTATTGGACAGCTGAACTTTAATAAAGTCCCCATGAAAGTGCCTTGAAACACAGTGTTATTCGATGTGTTGATGATGTAATTTCCACTGAAACAGGAAGTCAGGGTGGGACATATCAAGTGGCCCCTCCCCCTTTTTAAATAGCCAGTAGCGTTTAGCTTACCTCCCAGCCAGGAAACTTACAACAGTCAGGGGCGGGACACTTCAGATTCTAGAGAGCATTTGATTGGACAGAAAATCTGATGAGCAAGCGAAGTGCAGAATGATGTCATCAAAATTGTTGATTCGTATCGGTGGTAGAGAGAGACTGTACATTTTTAATGATCTTTTTAAATGCGAATTTCGTCATTATTTTTGGAGCACACTAGGTAATAGACCTTTGCTAATACAAGGCCTTGTCTGGAACAGCACCCCCCTATCTCAGCTCTTTGAGGCTTATGTTCCCTCAAGCAATCTGCGATCGGTTAACGACCGACGCTTAGTAGTGCCTACTCGGCATGACTCAAGGTCCCGTTCCAGGACCTTCACACTATCTGTCCCTCAGCGGTGCAATGAACTTCCAACCTCGATCCAGACCACAGAATCTGTCACCATCTTCAAAAAACGTAGTACACATAGAGAACGTAACTAACCCCTAAAACGCCAACCCCACATTATCCTTTAAAAAAATAAATAAATAAATTTTAAAAAATCATACTCTGGCTCTTACACCTCTACTCTGTGCACTTTGCTTCTTCTAGAACTCAATTAAAAGATCTTGTATAGTAGCACTACTTGTATTGTTCTCCACTTGATGTATCGCTTTGCTTGTATTTCCTCATCTGTAAGTCGCTTTGGATAAAAGCGTCTGCTAAATGAATAACTGTAAACGTAATGTAGATGACCTTAAGGCTAAAATATTCATACTAAAAGCCACTGATTGGGTATATGAATCAAATACCAAAGTCTCTGCTGCTTTGCATGATGACCTATTACAGATTATTGTTGCATATTTTTTGATTTTATTGTATTTATTTAATTCATTTATTTATTTATTTGCAGTCTGCAGAAGGATCGTGACTGAAATCCGGCCCGTGTGTTCAGGAACCTACTGTAAGCCGTTAAAGGAACACCGCAGCGTTTTTCAGCCTTATCTCTATCCTCCACATCTGTAGAGTACGTGAGACCACTGACAGGCATTTTGACTAGTCTCGCTACACTGAGGAGAGAAACCGAAAACCTGTTCTTACTGTTCTTGTATAGTATTATCCCGAAGTAACCACCGAAGCCGAAATGACAAAAGTATGCAGATTTTAAGCATTTTGTTTACCTTTGACTGAAAAATTCACAAGTAACACAAATTATGCACGTTTTGTGTACGCGGTAACGACATCCGTGACACCGACTGCCCATAGACGTCCCGACAGGTTAACAGTGCTTTTACTGAAGAAGATTGCATGTTTTTAATATACTTGTTCACTTCATCAAAAACAAAAACATTCCTTTGTCAATGCAAAGAATGTTCCTCTGAAGGATTTGTTCAGCACTCTTCATCACTTTGCGCAAAATCTTTACCAGTTTTATATTTATCTAGGTTTTAAACCTCCTATAAATGAAATCTGTTAAAGATTTTTTTTATTTTTATTTTTTTTAATGAAATGAACAGGTTTTCTTCCCCAGACATAATAAAATTAAGCATTTGAAGCATTTTAGATGGGACACATTTCGAGACAACTGATTTAGAGACAGAATTCTGCTTGCAGTCGTCGTCTAAATAAGAGACACACTTAACATGAAACTGTTTTTGTTGTATTGGCTCTTTACTTTCAAATGCAAAGTGCTGCAATAAACACGTTCATTTTTAATGTGATCCATTGCTGATGATGGACTGGACCGATATTAAAGTTTGCTTTTAGAAATTGGTCAGTTTTGTATGTTTGTAACACAAAGAGAACTTCCCGGTTTTATAATTGCACTCGGTAAAAGTTCAACAGGAACTGTACTGTATTGTATTGTAACTTTTCCCCCCACTTTTACTGTCCCAGTGTTTATAAAGACAGATTTGTGTACGTTCTTCAGCTTGGTGTTCTATAAAATCTGTACAATCGTAGTTGTTTTCTAAATAAATACCTGATTTAGTTTTCGTGTCCCGGTTATTGAAGGAGTCGATCACGGTTTGTAGAAGGTGGATATGCAGCATGTTTATGGACATTTCACTGTGCAACAGCACAAAGTTCTCAGCAGCTGTTCCTCTTGCCCTCTCCATGACCTTGTTCAGTACTGACCTTCAGTGCTTGAGTGCTGGATAATGTGCTGAAGGGAAACCTCCAGGCTCCTGCTTTCTAAACGAAAGCACTTTGTAAATGTGAACCTGTGACCTTGTGGAGTCTGGCGCAAGCACGCTTGACTCAAATGGCAGGTAAATGGGCTTCGTGAGGGGCCATTTCAACAGACTCGCTTGTGAGTGCTGGTGTGAGTGTTCAAAGCAATTTTCTGTGCTTGAATCTGGATGGAAATATAAAGTAATGTAGACACTTGGAGTACAGCACAATGTCACTTTCTGTATCTGTTTTGTGTTACAAATACCTGCTGTGCTGTGGAAAAGTATTTGTCGGATTTCTTCGGTTTTTGTGTACATCTCATACTAAATAGTTTTAGATCTTCAAATGAAATACAACATAAAACAAAGGCAATCTGAGTAAACGCACAATACAGTTACTATTTTTTATTGAAGCAAAAAAAAAAAAAAAATCCAGCACCTATGACTTGTGAAAAACCAATTACCCTTTTGTACTTAAAATCTGCACCCGAACGCTTCTGCTAACTGGAGATCAGTCTTTCACAGTGCCGCGGTGGAATTTTGGCCCACTCTTCTTTGAAGAACTGCTTTAGTTCAGCCCCACTGGGGGGTTTTCAAGCATGAGCTGCCCGTTTAAAGTCCTTCCACAGCGTCTCAATTGGTTCAATTCAGGACTTTGTTTAGGCCACTCTGGAATTTTAATTTAATTTAAAAGATTTTCTGGTAGAGAGCAGAATTCATGTTTCCCTCAATTACTGCAAGTTGGCCAAGCCCTGAAGCAGCAAAGCATCCCCACACCATCACACTCCCACCACCATGCTTCACCGTAGGTATGATGTTCTTTTTGTGGAATTTGGTGTTTGGTCCACGCCAGATGTAACGGGACCCCTGTCTTCCAAACAGTCCCACGTTCGACTCGGAACATTTTCCCGAAAAGTTTGAGGATCATCAAGGTGTGTTTTGTCAAAATTCAGACGAATCTCATTGTTCTTCTGGGTTAGCAGTGGTTTTCACATCACCACTCTTCCATGGATGCCATTTTGCCCAGTGTCTTTCTGATAGTGGAGTCATGAACACTGACCTTTATTGATGCAAGAGAGGCCTGTAGTTTCATTGATGTCGTCCTTGGCTCTTTTGTGACTTCCTGGATGAGTTGTTGCTGTGCTCTTAGAGGAATTTTGGAAGGTCGGATACTTCTGGGAAGGTTCACTCCTGTGCTGAGTTTTCCATTTGGAGATAATGGCTCTCACTGTGGTCCTTTGGAGTCCCAGAGCCTTTGAAATAGCTTTGTAACCCTTCACAGACTAATGTATTTCAGTCACATTCTTCATATTTCTGCAATTTCTTTCAACTTTGGCGTAGTGTGTTAATGGGTAAGACCTTTTAACCAACTTCATGCTGTTGAAAAAGTTCTATTTAAGTGTTGATTTGATTGAACAGGGTTTGCAGTAATCAGGCCTGGTTGGGTCTAGTCCAGTTGAACTTCATTATGAATGTAGTTTCATAGATTTGGGGAATTAATAACTATGGGGCCAATACATTTACACACAGGCAGAGTAGGTTTTGGACAAACATTTTTGCTTCAATAAATAACATCATCAAGATCACACAACATGGCTCAAATATTTCTCATGTATCACGTGTAAGTCACCCCCAAACACCTCTGTCCGAGTGTAGATCCACGCTAAAGCACACCCCCATCTGCTTCAGATATTTAAAACCTATTTTTTACATGATTCTCTTTTCAATAATCCTCCATCCACTCACTCACTGTACACCGGATACAAAAGCAAACGTGATTGACTGGACAAATTGAGTGTGAAATTGTTGCACAGGCTACAGATCATGGACGTCATTTTTGTTTTAAGTGTTCAGACACTTCCTAACAGACAACTTAGGTGGAAGTAATAGGGAATGAACTACAGTCTCGTGGCAATGTAATGTCATGGTGGGACTGAGAAACTCTTGAAATCCCAACAGGAAGTTCCACCATTTATTTATTTTTTAATCAAATCTTCCTCTGGTTATTTTAACCTCCTGTAGCAGCACATGATAGCAGGATATTTAAAGCAGCTGATGTTACTCTCATAGTCACACACATCATTTCTTTTCCTTTATTAAGATTCCTTCTGTGTTTTGTTTCACTTTAGGGGGCCCTGGGCCACGTTCATAGCCCAGAAGATTAAGCCTTGTAGAGTATGTATGAGAATATGTTAGTGGTTTAGCTGTCGAGAGAGAGAGAGAGAGAGAGAGAGAGAGAGAGTAAATGTTAATTATATCATCTGAAAATGAGTGAGATGTGTCAGACAGCCAGTTTCTGTGCTGCTGCATATGCAGGACACACACACACACACACACACACACACACACACACACACACACACACACACACACACACACATCTGTGAGCTGTTTACCCAAATGGATTCCTTCCCACAGTGGAACATTATGATTTTAAAGCTGTCAATCAGACTGAGAGATAATACATCTCTCTCTCTCTCTCTCTCTCTCTCTCTCTCTCTCTCTCTCTCTCTCTCCTAAAACAATTTGTTGAGGAGAGAGTTGCTCATCATATCTCCTGTGTGTGATCATTACACCCTGTGACTCATGCACAGAATAAGTTGGTAAAACTGGAGTGTATCACAAGGGGTCCCTGATGCATAGCCTTTTTTTTTTTATTATTTTTAATTTTTTTTTTTTTTATGGTGGAGAGTATTGTATAAGTCAAAAATAACAATAATATGAAAACAAAATAATATAAATTGCAAAATGGCAACATGTCTGAAAAGTCATTTAGTAAAATGAATGTAAATAAGTAAAATAGCAATTTTGTAAAAAAAAACAAAAAAAAACCCAACAACAATTAAAAAAGGAAATACTTGTTGCCATATGGCAACACAATTCATTAAAGGGTTAACTATGACAGTATTCTTCTTTAACCATTAACAATTGTTTAACTGGCTACACACATTTCCACACAGACACAGTGGTTCGTTGGTTATATCACACTATTCACAATGAGCTCTGTGTTTGTAGAAAAGTTCAAGCCAGTGTGAGGTGACTTCAATGAGTAACTTGAAATTGAGTAAATTACTGAGGATGTATTTATAAAGTACTGAGGTTGTATGTGTAAAGTACTGAGGATGTATTTATAAAGTACTGAGGTTGTATGTGTAAAGTACTGAGTTTGTATATGTAAAGTATTGAGTTTGTATTTGTAAATTACTGAGGATGTATTTATAAAGTACTGCGTTTGTATTTGTAAAGTACTGAGGTTGTATTTATAAAGTACTGAGTTTGTATTTGTAAATTACTGAGGATGTATTTGTAAAGTACTGAGGTTGTATTTATAAAGTACTGCGTTTGTATTTGTAAATTACTGAGGATGTATTTATAAAGTACTGAGGTTGTATGTGTACAGTACTGAGTTTGTATTGAAAAGTACTGAGGTTGTATTGGTAAAGTACCAAGGTTGTATTTATAAGATATTATAGTTGTGTTTATCACTGATAATGTATTTTTTTATATACCATGGCTGTGTTTATCAGGTACTGAAGCTGTTTATCGCTGTTATTTTATTTTTCATGCATTCTTTATTTTCTTCAGCTTTGAAGTAGAAACATCAACATAATTTCCCGCACTGGTTTATTTGCCTTAAAGCCAGACTTTGTCAAACTAGGCAGTATAGCACTTGGTCGTGGTTTAGGTGGGGCCATGGTTTAGAGTGGATCTACACAGGGAGGAAGGTGTTTGGGGATGAGTTAGAGTAATGACTAACATGGCACACCTGAGTCCTATTGCACCTCTCTCTCTCTCTCTCAGGGCATGAACACAAATACAAACCTGCTCTATGTACTCTAAAGTATTTTTGACTTTAAGTGATACTTCATCCATAAAACTATGTTAACCATGCACTTGTTGTGTATGCAAATAGTGATTTTAAAGACTACAGCAGAGCTCAGAATTCTTGGTTCTGTTTGGTGAGAAGGTGTTGGTTACTTTTCTATAGCAGCAGCTTTCTGCCTACAGAAACGGATTATTAAGAACATGTCATTGTTGATGTGGTGAGGTGTTTGTTAGGTGCTTATTTTGGAATTTTGGAAAGAGTTTCCAGTGCCACTACTTTGGAAAAAAACAACCCCAGAGGTGAAGCTGTTGTACCTGAAACAGGAAAGTCTTCATAACAGGAAAGGCTTAGGGTTTTGTGGTTTCTGGGTAACATGACACACTGCATTTATTGTCCTATTCATTTCACAATGTATAAAAATTAAGTGGAAAACAATCAAAAATATTTTTTTGGGGGAAAAAGGAAAAATAAAACCCTTACAATAACCTTGCTGCATAAGTGTACACACCGCTAAGCTAATACTTTATTGAAGCAGCTTTTCATTTTATTCCACCACTCAGTCTTTTTTGGGTAAGAGTCTATCAGTGTGGTACATCTTGCCTTGGCAATATTTTCCCACTCTTTCGTGCGAAAAACATTCTAGATCCATCAGATTGTGAGGGCATCTCCTGTGCACAGCCGCTTCAGGTCACCCCACAGAGTTTTAGCTGGACTCAGGTCTGGATTCTGGCTAAGCCATTCAAAAACATTGAGCTTCTTTTGGTTAAGCCATTACTTTGTTGATTTGGATGTATGCTTTGGGTCATTGTCGTGCTAAAAGGGGAAATTCCTTTTCATCTTCAGCTTAGCAGCAGACACCTGAAGGTTTTGCACTAAAATTTTGCAATAAAAAGAAAAGCAGCCCTAAAGTATGATGCTGCCACCACCATGCTTCACTGTGGGCATGGTGTACTTTTGGTGATATGCTTTTTTTTTTTTGCTTTTTTTTTTTTTGCACCAAACGTATCTTTTGTAGTTTTGGAATTATTATACATTTTGAAATTGGTCTGACCAGACTATGATATTTTGCCACATTGAGCTTGGATGTTTTAGAGCCACCCTACCCCGTAGCTCAGACATGTAAAGGATATGAGAGATTGTTGTCACATGCACAGAGTAATCAGTACTTGTCGGATATTCCTGCAGCCCCTTTAATGTCTCAGGTCTCCTGGCAGCCTCCCTGGTAAGTTTTTGTCTTGTCTTTTTAGACATTTTGGAGGGACGTCCTGTTCTTGGTGATGTCACTGTGGTGCTCCATTTTCTTTATTTGTTGATGATGGTCTTCACAGTGTTCCATGGTACATCTAATGTTTTGTAAATTCTTTATACCCCTTTCCTGATCGATTCCATTCAACAAGTGAGATACTATACATGATTTGTAAGCTGTTTGGGGAACATGGCTTCAGCAGGCGGATGAAACCAAGAAGCTGTGAAGAAAATCCGACAGAAACAGCTGGTCTCTATTTGGGGTTAATCAGAATAAGTTCATTGATGACAGCTGTATGATAATTACTTTTGAACATTAGATTGAATGTGATTGGTTTATTCTGAACACAGCTATTTTTCCCGAAAATGTTTCTCACTTAATTTTTTATATGTTGGAATTTCACACTGAGGTAAAGTTCTGCCATGATTTATTTTTGTTTATATATATATATATATATATATATATATATATATATATATATATATATATATATATATATATTTACACAAAAACCTGCCATTTTAACAGGGGTGTGTAGCCTGTTTATACCATTGCTTTCAATTTAGTTTAAAGTTTTCAACTAATATGAGTAAAGGGGAAAAAAAAAACAAGCCTGTTACGGAGTGCTGCCTATTATATCCCTAATATTTAAAATCTGTATTGGAGTAATATTTTCATCAGGAGCTCCGTGTTTATTTTCTTACACTGAAATGGGTCAAAAGTATGCAAAAAGTTTGTGAACCCGTTTTATTTTTATTGTGTCTGGTACACAGTATCGAAATAGAGCCAGTAAGTGAATGGTGCCTTTGTGTGTGTAAAGCAGTGAGGTCAGTGTTGTGTGCTAAATCTCTGTTGTCTGCAGCCAGAAGATGGCATTTCAACCGGACACTATAACAACATGCCTACAACAACTTCTTTAACACCCATCTGATACTGCTCATAATGTTATGGGGTTAAACAAAACAGGAAAATATGACTCTGAATGTTGTGAGCACACACTGGCCTCTGCTGAGGTTTGTACTGTGGAACACAAGGTCAAAGTCTGCGGTTTAATCAGCTTTATCAGAGGCAGCACGCAACACGGCTTCAGCACAAGCTCGGATCTGCTTACGTGTGAAGCATCAGTGTAGTGAAATGCGACGATAGTCTGATTAAAGGAGAACTCCTATGTCCTTTTTTTTCTTAAACTAATCTCTACCTGTTGTGTACGTGCAGCATATGTGAGATTACCACAGATAAGAAGTTTAGCTTGTTTACTTGATCAAAGGTTTACATGACCAGCACTTATAATGGATGTGTAAGGGCAGTTGTTGAACTCGGGCAATAAAAATTAATACAGGAAAAAGACATTATTTGAATAATTTGAAAAGTATCTTTACGAAATAAAAACCAACCAGTGCGTGTTATCTTTTTTAATAAGGCAATGTTACATTTTTGGGAAGTTTGTTCATCTTTATTTGAGTTGGCATTCTCACAGATTGGCGCTGGAGTTTTGGTCTAGATCACCCAAAATCACACCCTGCAATTTCTTTCTTTGGGGACTCATCGAAGATCATGTGTAGACCACTCGGGTGACAGACACTGAAGATCTCAAGGCAACGATCACGTCTGCTATTGTAAGTAACGGTGTGGATAGTGTTTGTTGTAGTGTACACGAATGCATTAGGATTATCACCTGGATTCTCGACGGCTCATACTGAATGTTTGTAACTTTAAAGGGGGGGGGGCGACCCCCCAAAAAACTTTGGGCTTTTGTGTCTAAATTTCCCTGGTTGGTAATTCTATACACTTTAGTAAAAATTTTTCCATTTAGGATCTTGTTTAAAAACGAATTCCTTAAAGAATTCCTTCCTCCAGTTTTCATCCAAACGTGTATGAGCATTAAGTGTCTGTATAATTCATTGCTGCAGGAACGAGACCGCTGTTTCAGAGGGAAATATTTTTGTTTACGTCTTACAATAAAACCCTCGTTGATCCGTGAAGTAACCTTTTACCGCGCCGAGCCAGTGTTGAAAAGTTGGATAAAACTATAAACAACTTCTCTAGCATCTCTAGAACTTTATGGTTACAGAAAATCCTAGCAGGCAGAGAGAAAACAAAAACAAACAAATAAAAAAAAAGTACAAAAACCCTAGAGTGTGTTGGAGGACAAGACAGCTAACTTTTTTTTCCAGATGTGCTCCAAGCAGGACGAAAACAACGAGGAGAAAGTGTGGTGTAAGCGCTACTTAATCATAAGCAGCTTCTCGATTTTTTATCGAACAAAAAGATCACAGTCCCGCCCACTTCTTTTCTATTGGCTCACGTCGGGGAATTGTGAATCCACCTTCATGAAATCGGCCCAAACCAACTGGGTTCTTTCTGCTGAGGTGAACTAAATTTTTTTTTATTGAGTGAATTTTATTTGAATTTAGTCAGCTTTTTTTTTCTATAACCTTAAATGCAGAAAGTACATGGAATTGTGTTGAAAGTCTTGTCTGTGGTAATCATACACACAACACGTACAATAAATAGAGATTACGTTGTCAATACGTTGTATTTTGACGTTCTCAAAATACGGTAACAATCATACACGGTATAATTAAGACCGATTTATTCACTTTTAATTTCAAGTGTTATGCAGGCAAAGATCTTTCTCTTTTTTGTCCTTTTTTTTTACCCATTAACATAACACATTTGTACAAAGTTATTTTTTAAAAATATCAATAAACTGGAGCCTTTCAGGCTAACCTGGCCAAAAAAAACCCAAAACTTTTTTTTAAATGTCATGAACACAAAGAAACATCTTAGAAAAAGATTTACAAATGAGATGCCACTAGAAAATATCAAAGAAAAAAAAAAAATCAGTCATCACACAAAATATTACCAAAAAACATCTAAATTGTTTGGTATCAACAATTCATCTGAATTTTTTTCCATCTTTTTTTTTTGTCTTCTGAAATATGTTAGGGTGTGAGAGAAGAATTTGTATAAATTAAAAAGCTATGGTTATGTTTATAAAAAGGACCACAAGTAGAAATAATTCATTGCTTATACCAGGGGGGGAAAAAAAACAAAACAAACAAACAAACAAACAAACAAAAACAACAAAAACATGCTGCACATAATCTCTGACTCAACAGCGTACGATACACATCAGCGACTTGAAAAGGGCAAATTTTGAAATAAGGATAAATAATAAATTAGGGATATTAGACAGTCTGTGGTAACAGATAGAACCAGGGGAAAGAAGGTAAAAGGACATAAGAAAATAAAACATCAAAAAATTCCACAAATCCAATTTCCACAAATAAAAAACAAAACAAAAACAAATCAAAAAAACCACGCCACCAGACACATATTAGAACATCAAACTGAGCTACGAGAACTTGACTGGCCAAACAGGTGGCCGCAGATCTACAATGATTCAGGAAGCGGACATCTTTAATGGCACCGACACTATGCATACGATGACGATGAGGAAGAAGGTGATGTTAATCTAACGAGAGGAGGAATTAGCTGAGAAGCGCAAAAAACGTGTCACTCAGAAGTCGAACGGAGATTTTAAAATGACGTCTCCTTACTGGCCACAGTGTTTACTAGCATAGAAAAGAAAAAGAAAAGGAAAAAAAAAAAAAAGCATGTGGTCAGCTGTGTGCAACTGTACACGAAATCATCATCCCTTCACTGAAAGACCCGCTTTTCCTTCCACCCCCGAATCCCCCCTCCCTCCCTCCCTCCCTCCCATTTCCCCCCGACATGAGCGTCTCGCTCATCACTCTGTGTTAAGGCATTGTAAGACAGTTCATATGACTTTTGAGACGCAAAAAAACCTTTAGGCTGTTTGCTGTGGTTTCCTTTTTCACTTCTTAAAAGAAAATCTATTCTGCCTCCTATTTAATGTAAACATGGTTTCACAAGGATTGTCTTTATAGTATTGCTTTCATTTAACCTGATAAGCAAATATCAGGAAGCCAAATTTGCCTCTCATGGTTTTATTTTTTTCCTGCCTCCCACCATCATCATCACCACCACCACCACCATCATCATCATCATCATCATCCCTCTCTTCATATAGGAATGTATCATCTCTCTCTCTTTTTTTTCCCTCTTTTTGTTTAAATATAAATCTATCACTTTTTCCTTTTTCAATTTGTGCTTTTTAGGACCGTTTCACTGTGTCAGGTTCTGTCTGGTCCGGTCTCTTCTTCCATAATTTCATAGCTGGAGATCTGCATAAAACGTAGTTTCTCTAAAGTCTGGCACCGAACAGTCGTCTGCTGATGGGATGGCGTTTAAAACATCGACTCGGTATAGAACGGCGTTCGGATGTCGAGCTGTCCAGTCCCAAATCTCGTCTGACGGCATTCGCGAAACTATTTTACGTTAAAAACCTACATTTACACCAAACTCCTCGCTCCCGATAATACGTCGATCCCATAATTTGAGAAAAGATGTACAATTTTGTGCATAGAGACAGAATTTAATCCTAAAGAAAATAAAATGAAAAAAAAAAAAAACCTCTTCATAGTGGATTTGCGTACTGGGAACGACAGATCCCCTCCTCATGCTCCTGTGAATAAAACACTCTCCGACAACTCGTCTCATTTCCAATAATCACTGTAGGTCTCTCAAAAACCAAATGGTACATTTATAATTTTCTATTATAACTTTTTTTTTTTACATTTCCATATGAAAAATCTGAAAAGTTGATGCACTCCAAGAGCTGTCCATTCTCAAAAGAACGAAAAAAAAAAAAAATAGACAAATAAAACAAAAAGACAGACAACTAAAAGCTGATATATAACATGGTGCTTTGAGCGGAGGATTTGGACCCCGAGCTACTCGAACTCCTCCTCCAGGTTGTTAGATGTCGTGGGCGTGGCCGGGTCAGAATCCTGCGAGATGGAGGCGACGGTGACGATCCTCGGCGAGCCCAGCGCCTCCTCTACCTCGTCCTCCATGTCCTCGGTGGTGAGGATGGCCAGTGCAGCACCTCCTTTTTTGCCCTGGTGAGTTTTGATGTGCTTCGACAGGTGGTCGCTCCTCATGAATCTCTTGGAACATTCCGGACACTCGAATCTCTTCTCACCTGAAGAGCACAGTGGGATTTCTTAGTATTTTATTTTTGCAAGGGCTGATACAAAGTTATATACAAACTATATGCTTATTAATATTTTTGGGGGTGGGGTGAACCAACCCCCCCCCCCAGTCAGCTAACCATATCTTCCATCTTTTACAACTGCTGCTAATGCTGTGTTACAGGGACGTGCAACACACTGAGAGGAAAGTGCTATCCACCATCTTCCTCATACACGAGTTCACTGCTGCCTGTGATTGGTTAGAGTCACCGTGATTGACAGAGGAAACCATCCCTTCTACAGTCAAATATTGCTGTCTTGCCTCTATCTCAAGCTCATAGGCTGAACGCTTTTCCCATCGTGCCTCTTATTTAAATACTAATCCACATCTTCCGACTAATCAGAATGTAGAATTCAGCAGCGTTATGATATAAGGGTATTCATCTCTAAGTCGGTGTATGTGAGGTGTACCCGTGTGTGTCCTGCGGTGCCGCTGAAGCTCGTCGCTCCTCGTGAAGCGTTTTCCACAGAAGATCCAGTTGCAGACGAAGGGCCTCTCTCCGGTGTGCCAGCGCAGGTGAGCTCGCAGGTGAGACGTCTTGCCGTAGACTTTCCCGCAGCCTTCCATGTGACACACGTGCTGCTTCTTTTTCGATGGGTCGTTGTTGTTTCTGTCGGAAACATCAACAGGTTTACGTCTCAATCTACACATAGTACATATATATACACAGATATGTATATGTATATGTATATATATATATATATATATATATATATATATATATATATATATATATATATATATATATATATATATATATATATATATATATATATATACACACACACATATACACACACACAGAGTGCCCTCCACTAATATTGGCACCCTTGGCAAATATGAGAAAGAAAGCTGTGAAAATTTTGTCTTTATTGTTTAACCTTTTGATCTTTTGTTAAAAAAATAAATAAATGAATAAAAAAATCACAAAAATGTCTGCTCTCATGGATATCAAACAATTGCAAACACAGGTTTATTTTTTTTTATATATCGCTGTTAAATATAGGTGTGCATCAATTATTGGCACCTTTTAGTCAACACGTTGTGCTACCTCCCTTTGCCAAGATAATATAATGCCTGATGAGGTTGGAGAACACATGGCGAGGGATCTGAGACCGTTCCTCCATACAGAATCTCTCCAGATCCTTCACATTTCAAGGTCCAAGTGGGTGGACTCTCCTCTTCAGTTCACCCCACAGGTTTTCTATGGGTTTCAGGTCAGGGGACTGGGATGGCCAGGGCAGGACCTTGATTTTGTGGTAGTAAAGCATTTTTGTGTTGATGTATGTTTTGGATCATTGTCCTGCTGGAAGGTCCAACCACGGCCCATTTTAAGCTTTCTGGCAGAGGCAGTCAGGTTTTCATTTAATATCTGTTGATATTTGATAGAGTCCATGATGCAGTCCATGGTCCTCTGGCAGAAAAACAGCCCAAAAACAATAAAGAGCCACCACTATATTGTGGGCATGAGGTACTTTTCCATATGACTACCTCTCTGTGTGCGCCAAAACCACCTCTGGTGTTTAATGTTTATTTTGGTTTCATCTGACCATAGAACCCGATCCTATTTCAAGTCTTAGTGGAGGGCACTGTGTTACACATATATACATACACACACACACACACACACACACACACACACACACACACACACACACACACAAACACAATATTAATCCATGAAAGGAAACCATCAAACAAATTAAACAATTTGTCTGCACAAATAGGAACATGAAATAGCACAATACATAAAAAATAAATAAATAAATAAATAAAAACCTCAGAAAACTATGACATAACCCTATACGTTACATACAAATATTAAATGGTGACTCACAGGACCATCTACCCTGTGCTGTAATCATTACACAATTCATGTAGAGAAATGCAAAATAGTCCCTCTTTTGTTTTCTTTTCACAGGTCAAAGTGAAAGTAACCACAAACGTGTCTTTCACATTCAGCGTTTCCGTGAGCCGAGTTTTATTCAGCGTGATGTACGCTACCAGTAAAAAAGTCCGGTTTGGACACACTACTAGGGCATTAGTCAAGTTAATTCCCACGCACACATTTATTAAGAAGAATACTGTCAAGAATTTAAAATATAAAACGGTTTTGAGATAACACTTTTTGTGGGTGCTGTATAACTCCGTGTGTATTGTTTCACCAATAGGAAGTGAGGAAATGCTTCGACGAGCAGGTGTGATAGGTCATGTGCATTTAACAACGCCCATAGAGAGAGCAGAATTAAGGAGAAGAGTGAAAAACAAGCTACAGTTGGATCGTTTCCTCTCAGCTGTGATCTGGATCAAGGCTGAACTAAATAAAGAGATGTAAATATGAAGATAAATGGGTTGCCAGGTGGAGGGAGTGTATGCATGTACGATCAGCCTATCTGCATATTCATAGATTTTGGACTCCTGGATGACTTCTCATGCCGTTATGTCAGAACATATCAAATTGAAAAACTTCCTAGACGGACTTCCACGTAACTCGATAACCACCACGTTCACCACAACGAATAAGACACTCGGGGGTGTGCTGCTACAGGAGAACAATCAACGACAGGTCGTTGTGATGTGACCTCTTACAAAGCGGAGTCACTGTTACCTACCCAAACTTGATTACTGTCCAATAACAGGGTGTCCTGAAGGCGTTTTCCCCTCTTACACCAAAGCAATTCGCCAATGATTATAATTATTTATTTTACTTTATAAAAGAGAGACATCTGACTTTTTTTTTTTGTAAAATGCTGTTGAACAAGTTAATTCATGTTAATAATGTTATAACAGCTAAAAACACTCATTCCCTCACCAGCTTCTCTCTTTTTTCTCCCTCTTCCTTGAGGTTGATAAGCCAAAAAAAAAAAAACGGTCATGTGACTGAGAAACTCCGTCTTGAAGACTCTCTCGTGACGGAAGTCTTTACCCCTGACACGGCAGACGTCTTTCAAAAACGTCCAACAAACACGACTACGTTTTATGGTGGCGCGTCACGTAGCATACACGTCCCTGTGTACGAGCTGCTACTAAAGAAACGATGCTGTATTAGAGCGAGCGCATTAACATAAAGCTGCTGTTACAGAAATGTTAATCAACACCGCCTGACCGGGCAGAATCGAGAATTCAACAGCGCTGTGGTATCAGGATTTTTAAACAACAAACATTGTTTACTATCCAATTTTGACCATTTGACTTGTATACAAACATTTATGAAAACGCTTTCTTCCATAAAGTGCCATGTCACAGTAGCAGAAATGTGGTATGAACACCACATGAGAAATGGTATTTCTCATTCCTTGAAGTAGCTGCGTTTTTGTTTTTTTGGTCTACTTTTGAGTGCTCACTACTCTCGGGCTAAATCATTATGAAGTCAAATCTCTCATTTAACTAGTTATGAATCAACAAGTGAAAAAACAAAACAAAACAAAAAACCCCTCATCCTTTCTAGTGTGGTTGTGAGTGTGGCTCTCACCTTCCCTCTCCGTCTCTGCAGTTGGGGCAGGAGCAAGCCACCCTGCGCAGCCTCTTGCTTGGCTGACCCTCCTGCTCCGAGGGACTCTGTGCTTGTCCCAGCTGATCCGGACTCACTGCGTTCAGACTGGCGTTGGTCAAGTTCCCTACGGTGACGGTCACCGGACCAGGCTGGACTTTAACACCCTCCTGACCCTGCTGCTGGCCTGTGGAATGAACACACATGTCATTTTTTCCTCTCTGCAAGTTCTGACAAGAATGTAAAGAACTTACGACAAGACCAAACAACTGAGAACATGTCTGACATTTCAGGAGTCTATTATGATTGTTGCACTGCAGTCATATGGATATTGTAAAGACTTGCATGCCCCCGCACTCCCATAACCCCGCCCACCAAAAAAACCCCAACCATTCATAACCAAGACTTTCTTCAAACCTTGCTTCAGTGCAGTAAATTATCTCAAATGGATACTGTAGATTTGTACCTGCTGCTCTACTCATACTGAACATTCAGTAAACACACTTCGTGCTGTAGTGTAGCGGTTTTCACTCTTCATCCCAGGGGACTCGGTGAACATGGTGGGAGACACCCTGAACGGGGTACCGATCCATCGCAAGCCACATTTACACACACACACCTATTCACACACTAAGGACAATTTGGCCTACAGTGCGTGTCTTTGGACTGGGGGAGGAAAACCGAGTACCCAGAGGAAACCGATGAAGCATGGGGAGAACATGCAAACTCCGCACACATGAGGCAGAGGCTAAACGTTTTAAAATCCACAATATAAGTACTAAAGGGCAACTTATTTGTGGATTATCCACACATTTATTCCCATTAAAGCGACGATTCCAGTTTGAAGTGTAATTTTTGCTTACTGTTTCAGCAAACACACAGACACACACACACACACACACGCGAGAGGAGAAAGAGTCAGCACACTGACATCTGCAACTGCTTACAGCAGAACCACAGGCGCTGTCAAACCCGAGCTCATGCTCAAATAATGCTTCAGTTAGACTTTTTATCCGCGAAGTGCATTTCAGGGCCAAAGTGAGTGTTCATTACAAACTGAACAGAACTCCAGAGTTTTTAAAACAATAAATATTACAAAATCAGTCTGCAGTAGGGCTGGGCGATATGATGATAATGTCGATATAGCAATCAATTACACTCACTGAGCACTTTATTAAGAAATTATAAAAGACATTTATATATTAGTTTATATTATAAATATTTATGCATTATTTTTTATTGATGCACAAAAAACAAACAAACTGATAACTAAACTCCAGTCCTAAATTAATAATAAAATCTCCCTTTCACTGCACCTTACGGCTTCTGTTCGTCACTGCCTTTAGACATGTTTTACTTCTGTTTACTTTGATCGTAGTCTTTTAATTAGACATTACAGATCTTACTCACGCTACACTGTGCATCACCGCATCGACGCTGCGAGGGAGGAGCGATGCGGCCTCGTTACTAACAGATCGCTCCTGTTATAATAAAAGATAAAAGTTACACTGTATCACGCAAAAGATATAATGACAATAAACGTGAATTAAAGTAAACCTTTTAAGCGACTCGAACATTTAGCTGCTTGCAGACTGTGCAGCATTTTGGATATAAACGTAAGTTTGTACTCGTGCTTCACTGTCGTGTGTCTGCGCTACACAAGCTCCGCTTTGTAAAGTTTGATCTCCTTCTCGGTGTTTAATATAAAATTGGAGGTCACAGGTTTCCTCAGTCATGTGACGATTTCGCCTCTGTCTGATGGTGACTGAGGACATGTTGGGAATAAAAGGTAACGTTGACAAACAGTAAACTGAAGAAAGTCATTTTCGTTGACTCTGCTAAAGCTAGCGGCGTCGTACTACATGCGTTTGACCTCCTGTGCCTTCGCCTAGGAAGCGGCTTATACTTCCGGTTAGTAAAAAAAAATGCTCGTGTTCCATTTGAGATGATATCGTGTTTCTAAAATTCATACACTACATGGTAGAGTACACAGTGCATAGTGTACGTGTACAGTACGTCATTTGGGACAAAACCTTAGAATTTGCTGTCCGACACGTGTTTAACGTAATGAGTAAACATGCACCGTGCCGCACGCAGACAGGCTAATCGATCATGAGATTCGTTGGCAACGATTTTCATAATCAATGTTATTGATTAGTTATTGCAGTGCTATTGATTCGATTGATGTGTTATTCATTAAACTCACACACTCCACCTACAGGCAACTTTTTATGAGGTGGGAGGAAACTGGAGAACCCAGATAAAACCCAAATGGACACAAGGGGAACATACGGACAGTCCTTCATACAGACAGTAAATCAAGCTCAGGATTGAAGATAGAACCCTGGAGATTTGAGGAAGCAACGCTACCTGCTACACCACCACAATGCATTTACTCATCCATTTTCCATACCGCTTATTCTACATAGGGTCGCCTATCCCAGGATAAGGTGGGGGATATCCTGGATGAGGTACCAACCCATTGCAGGGCACAATCACATGCACGCACACACACACACCGGACAATTTGGAAAGGCCAATCAGTCGACAGCGCATGTCTTTGGACTGGGGGAGGAAACCCCTGAAGCACAGGGAGAACAAACTCTGCGCACGCAGGGTGGAGGCGGGATTCGAACCCTCAACCCTGGAGGTGAGAGGCAAAAGTGCTAACCGCCAAGCCACCTTAATACTTTTTTAAAATTTTATTTAACGGTGCACCCTGTTTTTTTTCTATCAGTCTTATGAAATGTGCTCATTTGCATTGAGGTTCACAAAACCCCATTTTTCACGTTCAGTCTCATCTCTCCTGACTTCTTGTAAACTAAGCAAAGTGCATATGTTGAAAAGTGAAAAAAATCGGTCTGTTTTTTTGAGTTAACTAAAAAAAAAATGGCTTAACAGTGTTTCGTCTAAGTCAAGTCATAACGGTCTCACTCAGCAGCGCTGTACGGTGAAAATAACCAGGAAGCTGTGCTGACACTGCTGCAAAAATTTGTTACCCAAAAATACAGGCCAATGAGCTTGTAAACTTTAATATAAAGTAAATGGAGTGCCAACTATAAAAATAAATGCCAGTGAATTTTCATAGTTAACGTAGTCGCACTTTGTAGTCTAATCATTGCAGTCCTAACTGTGGCACTATGAAACTGTGACATTATTTGACTTATTATTCAGTATTACAGGAGTGTTGGTATTTCAGCAGACTGAACCGAGTACTTGAAGAAAATCTGTAGCAGAGCCAAAAATCATTCACATTTATGTCAATTAATTAGCTGAAGGCAGCTCATCTGAACAAGTTTAGCCACAGAAATAGAAACTTTCATATTATATATGTGGCATTTCAGCAGACGCCCTTATCCATGGCAACTTAAATTGATCACATTTACACATCTGAGCAGTTGAGGGTTAAGCGCCTTGCTCAAGGGCCCAACAGTGGTAGCTTGGCAGTGCTGGGGCTTGAACTCATGACGCTCTGATCAGTAGGCCAATGTCTTAACCACTGAGCTACCACTGCTCACTCTTGACTCATTACTGAACTGACAGCTCTTTTACGAAAAAGTAGATTCAGAAACCATAACGTTTAATGACGGTTGGACAGAGAAGTACAGAAAATCTGTCTTCACGGCCAGTTTGTGATCCTCGTCAAAAATCGGACGTGCCGGTGCAAAACAAAACATAAATCATTAAATAGGTGTGTTTTGTTTACAAACATAACCCAATCATTAACTGTTTTAAGCATTAAAATCTGACCTAGAGTACATCAGACTAGATAATCTGTAAGCAACGATTTTATGTAACTTCTACACTTTTTAGCTCTGTGCCCACAAAAGATCAGAAATAAGCTGCTATTAAAGCGGAAGCTCAAAGGTTAGCTCATGAGTTCAAATCTCAAGACCGCCAAGCTACCGCTGCTGGGCCCGTGAGCGAGGCCTTTAACGCTCAACTGCTCAGTTGTATAAAAAGAAAAAACTAAAAAACTAAAATAAAATAATGAGATAATCGTATGTCGATAGGAGCGTCTGCCAAATGCCATAAATGTAAACTCTGCTCTAATGCATTAGCCTGAAGAGTACAAAGCTTAAGACTGAGCTGAACATACATCAGCGGACTCACTTACCCTGCACCCCGGTGATGGTGAGTGGGACGCCCTGCACCTGGACCCCTGCAGTGCTCAGTCCTGCAATGTTGACCGTCTGCACGCCCGTCCCCGAGGCCAGCTGGGCCGTGTTCAGCGTGATGGGCGTTCCTCCGATGGAGAGAGGAGCGATCTGTGTGAATGCGCCGCCGCTCGGACTGGATGCAACCGGAGCCAGCGTGAGCTGTTGAGCCACACCTGCGTTCTGGACCTGCACTGTCTGCCAGCTGATCTGACCAGTTGGCGTGAGTGTAGGTGCCCGGATCAGGACCTGAGCCGGGTTCTGGAAGGCCTGCAGCTGTACGTTCTGCTGTAGCGGCTGCAGCGTCTGAGCCGGCTGCAACTGGATGGAGCCCTGGACCAGCTGCTGGGACTGCTGTTGTGCCTGCTGCTGCGTTTGCTGGATCTGGATCTGCTGCAGCACCGGGTGACTGACGATGTGGAACTGCTGCACCTGGGTCTGCTGCTCGGACATTTGCAGCCCGTTGGACTGAGCTGTGCTCTGGCTGTCAGAATCGCCCCCCTGGGACCGTATGTCTTTTTGCCCCTCTGCACATGCGTCAGATGTCATGGACACTGACGTTAAGGCTGTAGCGTCTGCAGAGATGGAGTCTCCGCCCCCTGATGTGGTCAAGCTGGTGGTCCCGGATGTAGATTCCACGCTGGTCGTGATCAACTGGCTGCCATTCGCTACGTTCAGGTCACCTGACTGCAGCAGCTGCACCGATCCTCCTCCTGCGGCCATGTTGTTGATGACGGGCAGAGCCAAAGTGACGCCGCCAATATTTATGGGTATTGTAGTGACCATGGGGGCTTGTGTGCCCTGAATGGTCTGCAGCTGGAGTGGAAATGATGGGCGAATCTGCACAGGGATGGCCTGATTTGTGACATTTTGGGAAACTACACTGGCTGACGTGGCTCTTGGAGGTGTGGCCAGAATGGTTTGGTTGTTAATGAGTTGAATCTGCTCAGGCTGGACGCTTAAAGTGGTTGGGTTGCTGGGGTTTATCTGGATCTGCTGACCGTCAGCGGTCTGTAAGTGTGGGATGACCTGATACTGGATCCCTCCTGTGGAATTAGGCATGTTTTGGACCTGGATGATCTGAAATTGCTGCTGTTGTTGTTGTGCGACCGATGCATTGTTCACACCGGCCGATTTAACCTTTCGTCCGGGCGTCGCGTCAACAGGGACCATGCTGGTCCCGGTTGCTATGGTGGCCACGCCAGGAGCCTGTGTGTTGTCCTTGGTTGTAGTAGCTGTGGCAGGTGAAGCGGCGATGATCTGCCAACCGTTTCCTGTGAACTGAGCCGGGAGAAGCTCCAGCTGCTGTGGGGCGTTCTGGAGCTGCACTAACCCTTGGCTGGGGTCGATGATGATCTGCTGCTGCACGCCGGCCTGCCCCTCCCCGCCCACGCCGCCTATTTTACTGCATGTGGCTGCAAGCAGAGCGAGAGGAGATGGCTGTGCATCCTGCTCACGTACACACACACACACACACACACACACACACACACACACATGCAAAAAGAAAAAAAGAGAACAAAAAGAAAGCACTGAGTGTCAAAGACGTGGGCGGGATTACAGGAAGAGTGGGTGGGTGTGTGCGAACCACAATTTCTCCATTTCTTACATGCACATTGCCTGAAAACTGGGTCGATGCAATACGGGCACAAAAATAAAATACATACATGTCATTAGACTCAGAAAGACTAAGGGTTTTGCCTATGATCGATTTTGTTGCTAATATTCTAAATAGGTCATTAAGTGTATCTTGAAAAATGAAAAATAAAATGTGATCTGCATTCAGGAAGCTGTATTAGTGCAAAATAAGAGAATAAAAGGTGTCTGCAGGTGTCATACATTTAAAATATTTCACTGTCAGTGCTACTTTAAACAGGATTTAAGCTCTGGATTTGCGATGATGAAATACCAAATATAAAAAAATATAGAGAGAAAAATGTCTGTGCATTTTACAGCAAGCTCTGCATCACTTTCTAAAGAAGTCAGCTAGCTAACAGGGTCACCGAGGTGCCTGACGCTGCAAAAACGCACAAGTTCATGTTAAATAGCATGTCAACTACCATAGCTCACTTAGTGTTTTGTCGTACTATCATACGTATAAATATACACTGATCAGACATAACATTAAAACCATCTGCCTAATACAGTGTAGGTCCCCCTTGTGCTGCCAAACAGCTCTGACCCGTCAAGGCATGGACTCCACAAGACCTCTGAAGGTGTGCTGTGGTATCTGAGACCAAGACGTTAGCAGCAGATCCTTTAAGTCCTGAAAGTTGGGAGGAGGGGTCTTCATGGATCGGACTTGTTTGTCCAGAACATCCCACAGATACTTGATCAGATTGAGATCTGGGGAATTTGGAGTCCAAGTCAACACCTTGAACTCTGTTATGTTCCTCAAACCGTCCCTGAACAGTTTTTACAGTGTGTCAGGGGGCATTATCCTGCTGAAAGAGACCACTGCTATTAGAGAATACCTTTAACCTGAAGCGGTGTACATGGTCTGCAGCAATGTTTATTACGTGTCAAAGTAACATCCACATGGATACCAGGACCCAAGGTGTCCCAGCAGAACATTGCCGAGAGCATCACACTTCCTCCACCAGCTTGCCTTCTTCCCACAGTGCATCCTGGTGGCATCTCGTCCCCAGGTAAGCGACACACACGCACCCAGTCGTTCACATGACGTAAAAGAAAAAGTGATTCATCAGACCAGGGGACAGCATGGGCACTCTGACCTGTCTGTGGCAAGCTGTGATGCACTGTGTGTTCTGACATTTTTCTATCATTTTTCTCTTCTGTGGGCTCGGACCAGACGGGCAAGCCTTCGCTCCCCACACACATCAGCGAGCCTTGGGCGGCCGTGACCCTGTCGCCGGTTAATGGGTTTTCCTTCCTTGGACCACTTTTAATAAGTACTAACCACTGCATACCGGGAACACCCCACAAGACCTGCGGCTTTGTAGATGCTCTGACCCATTCGTCTAACCATCACAGCCCTTGTCACTCAAGTCGCTCAGATCCTTACGCTTGCCAATTTTTCCTGATTCCAACACATTAACTTTGAGAACTGACTGTTCACTTGCTGCCTAATATATCCCACCCTCTGACAGGTGCCACTGTAATGAGATAATCAATGTTATTCGCGTCCTCTGTCAGTTTTAATGTTATTGTACATTCTGCATCCTTACATACTGCTGAATTCTTGATTCTGATTGGTCAGAAGGTGTTGACGAATTTTTGTATAACAGCAGCTCTGACAGTATTTCAGACTGCTGTCATACACAGGTTTGTAATTTAAAAAAAAAAGTTTCCATTAAACATACCTATAAATGAAATAAAAACACTTTGCGTTCTTTAATAAATAAAAACTGTAATCCTTTGGCAAACCTGTGGTATAAGAGGAATAAAATACTTCGGGATGTGCTGTTATCTGAAACTAATCAATGTTATTACAGTCATACCCCCCCCCCCCCCCCCCCCCCCCCGACCGTGGATTAATTTCTTATAAAAGCACGTCTGCGAGTGTTTTATTTCTTGCATGACTAACGTGAAATAAACAATAATGTCTTGGCTAGCGGGGTTACGAAGTCGTTGACAGAGGCTAATGCTGGGTGAAGTTCCCAAAATGCATACTTTATACTACAGTTACGGTCATAAGTTTATACACCTCTACAGAGAATCTGCAGAATGTTAGAGCGCTCATAAATAATGCATTTAGTTGTTTATTTAGTTCTGCCCTGAATAAGCTATTTCACATAACAGATGTTTACATACTGTATAATCCACAAGATACGATAATAACTGAATTTACACAAATGAGCCAGTTCAAAAGTTTACACACGCTTGACTATTAATACCGCGTGTCGTTACCTGGATGATCGACGACCGTGTTTATGTTTTGTGAGAGTTCTTCATGAGTCCCTTGTTTGTCTTGAGCAGTTAAACTGCCCACTGTTATTCAGAAAAATCCTCCAGGTCCTGCACACTCTTTACTTTTCCAGCATCTTCTGCATATTTGACCGCTTTCCATCAGCGGCGATATGATTTTGAGATCCATCAAATCCAATAACAATTTACCCCAATCATCCTGTTCAGAAGTTTTCACTCCCCTGGCTTTTAATGTATCGTGTTGCCTTCTTGAGCATCAGTGAACGTTTGCACCTTTTGTAATAGTCGTGTACGAGTCCCTCAGTCGTCCTCAGTGTGAAAAGATGGATCTCAACATCATATGGAAAGCGGTCAAATATGCAGAAGATGCTGGAAAAGCATAGAATGTGCAGGACCTGGAGGATTTTTCTGAAGAACAGTGGGACGTTTAACTGCTCAAGACAAACAAGGGACTCATGAAGAACTCTCACAAAACATAAACACAGTCGTCGATCATCCAGGTAACGACAGGTGTGTAAATTTTGTGTAAATTCAGTTATTATTGTGTCTTGTCGACTATATGTAAACGTCTGTTATGTGAAATAGCTTAATCAGGGCAGCACTAAATAAATAATAATTTTAAAAAAACCTAAATGCAATTGTTTATGATCCCTCATTCCAAAATTTTATTTATTTATTTATTTATGATGAACATTTTGCAGATTATGCGAGACGTATGTAAAGTTATGACCTCAGCTGTAAATAGTATGTCAAAATATATCTTTTTTTTGGCATGCTACAAAAAAAAACCCCATCAGGTGTCATGACATCCCTACTGAAACCACAAGAAAATTAAAAGTGTAATCACAGCACACCTTACTCCAGTTAATTATCATTAGGCGTGTCTTAAGAACTTAAACAACATAAAAATGCACTGTAGTGCAGACAGAACAATAATCCTGATTAAAGACAAACACGCTGGAGAAGATCTCTGGGGAAAGAGGCCATGAAGTGATGAAGGGGGCTAAAGCTAGAGCTAGGTAACAACCAAAACTCACACTTCCGCACTAGGTAATACGTAACCTCAAGTGACTTTGATGCATGCTGTGTAGTGCGGAAGTGTGCAGTGTGATCAGGAAGTGTGTGCACTAAAAGTAGTACGCTTGGGCGGAGCCAAGTTGACAGGACAAAACTTTTTAACACTCGAAAATGTAATACCTGTGATGACGTTTTTCCTTTATTGCCCTTTTCACCACCACCTGATTTCCCCCCGTCTGTCGCCATGACTTCTTTCTTTTGATCTGCAAAAACAGGTTCATGTTATTATTATTATTATTTTTTTAAAAAAAGACATTCGCTCGCTTAGAGCTGAGTCCCAAATCGCTCACTGCTCCCTTGATGAGTAGGCACTACAATAAAGGCTCACACACCCTACGTAGTGCACTCTGTGTTTCATAGTCATGCGTTTGGGATTGGACCTGGCTTCCTATAAGTCTAGTTCAATGGGGGGGGGGGGGGGCAACAACAACAACAACAACAACAACAACAACAAACAAACAACCTTTTAATCTAGCTTTAAATTAAACCTGAATTTAAAAAGACAGGTAAAAATGAACAACGCACACTTGAGCACTGGAGACGGTGTAAGACATTCAGGGCACAATGGAAGTGTGTCGTGTCAAAACGAAGGAATAAAATGCAGCCGTATACAGGCATGATCAATATGGATTTAACAGCAGCAGAAAGAAAACAAAACAAAAACACAGAAGAAGAGAGAAAAGGAGGCGACAGGTTGCCGATGCGTGGACACACAGAGAGGGAAAGACAGAGGGGTGGAGACGATAATATGGGAGGGAGGGTACGCACCACTCATCCCGCATTAATAAAACCGGAGAGGAGTTGTTAACGAAAAAAAAGGCCGGACGCTGTGGAGGCAGAGGCAGGCAGAAGGCCCGGAGAAGGACGGCCTATTTTTCCCCACGAATGGCTGCTGCTGCTGCGCTGCGCCGCACATCCACCGGAGAGCCGAGGCGAGGCGCGCAGACCCACCCGCCAGGAAGGGCGGTACCAACCGCGGGCACTATACAATTCCACCCCGCTGAAATTACCCCAGCTGACCGGAATAAAAACAACGCACTTTACCTTCACTCTTTTATTTCCTCCAACTTGTGATTTTGCTGAGAATAAAACGGATTTCCACCGAAACGCATCCAAATCCAAATCCAACTTAACGCTCTACGTGTGTGTGTGAGTGTGTGTCTACACTAAGCTCCTCCCACTTTTATTTAAATATCAAGTCGGGAAAAAATCCTCTCTTCTGCTTGTTTCTTTTTTTCCCCTCGCCTTTTCATATACGTATTCTAATATTTTTTATTATTTCTACCAATATATCGTTATAATCTCGGTTTTTCTTTCAATGTTACATATGCTTCTTGCTTTCTCGCTCAAGCACAATTGTATTTTGTTGCTTTTGTGGGCGGATGCTCCCCGCCCACATATTCAGATTGGACGTTAACCGTCGGAGCACGCGCGTTACTATGGGGATTGTAGTTTAATCTTGAGAGAATGTCAGTCATGCGCTGCGGGAAAGAGACTACAAGTCCCATGAAGCATAGCGCTAATACGTGCCTTTAGGGGGTGTTATCATGGTCGGTTGAAGGGAATGAAGAAGGGCGGTTACTTGTGCTATGTGGGGGTTGGGCAAATGCAAACGGGTGGAGAAAAAACGACTTGTCCACCAGTGTTGCATTCTTTTAGGCGGGTTACCACACTGAAATAAATAAATAAATGAATAAAGATTAATCCTACACATGCATGTTGAGTTGGTTTAATTATTAGTTTATTTCATTCTTAGTAAACATCATTCTCTGAAACATACCTTGTTGTTATGGATTTATTCTTAATAAGTAGGGCCTAGTTTAGCCTAGGTGTTGTCACAGGTGAGATTATGGATAGGAAGATAATTTTCATAAAATGTACATTTTGTACGTGACTATTTACAAGATGCCATGATCAGTTAAACGAGTGTAAACCAGTGACACCACAATAACAACAGCCCTGTTTGTTTTAAACAACATTTTAGTCTCTTGAAAAATGGTGTCTTACAGTATGCTACAAATCATTATATCATAAATCCTGCATCTAAGCAAATTAGCAAAAGATGATGTAAGAATATCGTGCCATTTATTTATATACCGTATGTATATAATGTATATATTTGCAGACTGGATCATAGTTTTTTTTTTTTTTTTTTTTTTTTTTTTTTAATGTAGCTCTATTGTGATAATGCAAACGAGGCCCCCTGGTGGTCATGAGCATCATTGCATTTTGATGTACATTTGCAAAAGTTTAGATACGACAGTAGGAACTTTATGCCCCCCTGACAGGAGCTTCCTATCCTTTACAAACGTTCCCATTATTTCCTAGCTATTGTGTCTTTTCCAGTTCAATTCCCAGTTTCACTTTAGTCCACTTCAATTAATTAACTCGAGATGATATAAGGAAGAAGCCTTGAGAAGAACCAGACTCGAAAGGGAACCTGTCCTCTTCTGTGTGACACTGGACATTGGAATTACAGATCATTGTTACTCCTCTACAATTGTACACTAGGTTAACCATGCTTAGGTTACTGCCTGTGTGTTTCTCTCCTCAGGTTCTCTCTGGGTTCTCCGGTTTCCTTCGATCTCACAAAACCATGGGAATGTGGGATACTGTAAACTGCCTACTCTAAAATAACCCTAGGTGTCGATGTTTGTGTGCATGATGCCCTGCAATGGACTGGCATCCCATCCAGGGTTTATTCCCGCCTTCATGCCCAGTATTCTCATAAGAGGAACAAACTGGGCGAAGAGCGAAAAACAAACAAACAAATCAAAACAAAAAACGAAGCAATTAAAGGAGTCTCTGACCAAATCATATCCATCCAGTGATCCTCTTAAAAATGGCTGCAACTGAATTCCTGGATAACCTGTTAGGTGTGTGTGTGTGTGTGTGTGTGTGTGTGTGTGTGTGTGTGTGTGTGTGTGTGTGTAAAACTGTTTGGAGTATAAACGGAATGGGACCCCAAGAGTCTGAGAACTGTTCATACAGTATTTGCCTACACAGTCACTGGTTCTTTGCTTGTCCGCTAGGGGGCAGTATAGGACCTATACAACACAGTCACGTAGTGTGTAAAGTAGGAACAGAGACGGCAGATCTGTATTAATAGGTTTCAGAATTGGATTTGTATTTGGGATTAGGTTTGGACTGGGATTGGAATTGGATTAGGATTGTGGATTGGATTTGGATATGGGATGGGATTTGGATTGAATTTGGGATTGCATTTGGGTTTATAACTTGAACTGGGACTGGGATTTAATTTGGAGTTGGATTTTGGACTGTATCTGTATTTGGGATTGGATTTATATTTGGATTTGGGTCTTGAATTGAGACAGGGATTGAATTGGGTATTGGGATTGGGATTTGATTTGGATTTGGGATTGAATTGGAATTTGGGATTGGATTTGTAATTGAACATATTAAACATTTTAAATCAAGGTTGTTAAAAATGTTTGTAGTCAATTAGCTAGAGCGCATTCATTCATTCATTCATTTCATTCATTCATCTTCAGGAAATGCTTCATCCTGGTCACAGCAGTGGATCTGTAACCTACCCTGGGAATACTGGGTGTGAAGCAGGACACAGTACACTGCAGTGCACCATGCACACACATTCACACACCCTCACGTACACCTAGGGGCACTTTAGTGTAGTCAGCCCACTTACTGGCAAGTGTTTGACAGGAAACCAGTCATGATCACAGCACAGATTAATTTCATGAACTAAACCAAACTAACTAGCACGCTTTGTGAATATGAAGAATATTATGTACTCAGTGGAGCCACTAAAGGAATTTATTATCAACTTTCACCCACAGAATCTAATCCAGATACAGCGTGTTAAAATACTGACCTGAAATACGTTTATTCTAGTTTTATTCAATTACATATTATATATTCAGCTTCTGAGTTTTATATTAAACCCATTCAACTGAATGTGACCAAGCAGTTAGGATTATAATTATACAGTTAAATGATAACTATAACAAATAGAGCTATTTTGATAAATCTTCATATTGATCTCTAGCTTCATTACAAAATATCGTAAACACTCTGTGATTCGCAGACTAGCCGGTATTATCACACAAAAACATGAATGACTGTAAGAGCTTGTTAAAGTGTTGCAACTTGCAGACAAATATTTAGGTAAGAAATCACTCTCATGCCTATAATCATGCAATCATGCTTGAGGGTTAAGATGTCTGTTTTGAAATGGCAATCAGCACAAACATTGATGTGAAACTAGAGGAACTTTGGCACAGGAGGTACTTCTTGTTTCTCTTCAAGAAGCCGAGAAGAGGACTGTTGCAGAATACATGCAGAAATGAGAAGTCTAGGCACATGCTGGGAGACGAAACTAACTGTTTAGACAAAAAGAAGGGTAAGGTTGTTAATGTAGTTTTGGCAAAAAGGTCGTTTGTTTAGTTTTGTTTGTTTTTGGTTTGTTCAAATTCTCTAGTTGTTCTTGGTTTCCTTCCATTACAAACAGAATCACAGTTTTACCGCACTGATTGTGGCAAGACATTCGCAACAGAAACAAGCAATTACAAATGGAAAGTGCTAGAAACAAACATCCTGATGCTGCATGACTGCAAAAGTGATGAGTTTACTGAGTAATACGCATCATGGTCTTGAAAAACCTGTCAGACATTGCCGTGGCTGAATTCTGCCACAAAAACGGCCAAAAATGATGAAAAAAAATTAGGTTTTGACCAAAATTGGAGGTTTCAGCCAATATACTTTGACATCTTTATTTAAAAATCAATATTTATTTCTCTTAAATATAATTATGGTTATTTTATGACACTCTAAACTTGCCTTGGATGTTTGCCTGTGAAGATCATGCTATGTTAGGAGACAGTGTCACAAACAGAGTGGTAAAAAACAGTGAGTCTGTCTAATGCTAAGTGTGATTTCCTTACACAGTGAATGTCAGGCTTGGTTTGTAATGAAACAGATATAACCCACTAATCATATATAGGCTGTGAAAATGTCCGCAATGATCACATCATCATCGAAACAGAAAAGAGCACTTACATGTACAGACAACAGCAGACGATATTTCAAATATTAAAATGACCAAATGAATTCGTTAATAGAAAGAAATTCAGCCAACAGAACAGAAGTGATATGTTGAATCCGTGATTCTTTCCCCGCTGATGTTAGTGTGATCAGATCAGTGGAGCGAAGAGACTCGTGTTTAAGTCATTTTTCTCACGTTAATGCTGATCATTAAAGTTATGTAAAGGCAATATAAAGTTATGTAAAGGTGAAGTAGATAAAGGCAGCCATGGTGGCTTAGGGTTAGCACGTTTGCCTTCCACCTTCAAAGCTGCAAAGCTGGGGGTTCAAATCCCATCTCTGCATGTGTGTGGAGCTTCAGTGGTTTCCTCTGGGTACTCAGGTTTCCCTCCCATTCCAAAGACATGTGTTGTAGGCTGATTGGCATCTTTAAAGTGTCTGTAGTGTGTGAGATCGGTCCCTGAGATGGGTTGGCACCAGGGTGTCCCCTGCTTTGTGTCCTAAGTTTCCTGGGATAGGCTCCAGGCTCCCCCTCGAACCTGTGTTGGATAAGTGGTACGGAAAATGGATGGACAGATGTGGGACTCTATTTGAGGGGTTAAATGTTTTGTCGTCCCATGTAATCACAAATGATCAGAACTGTTTCTCATGCTTCCTTACTTCAGTCTTTATTCTTCAAAAGAGTTCATCTAAAATGAAATGACGGCCCAATTCAGAATTTGTGTCATATAGACATGGAGATACATTGGATGATGTTGCTGCTCATACAGTCATATTGTCTCTCTGTAGCCCAAGCCATTCTTTATTCAACTCTTCTCTTTGTCTCTGTCGTTTTTAGGGTTTGGGTTTTGATTCAATACAAGATTCAATACAAAAAAAGTGTAAAAAAAAAAAAAAAAGGAACATATGGAATTTGGTAAATTCTAAAAAAATTAATAAAAATAAAATAAAATAGAGGAAACAAACAGATGTCAAAATAAATTCAAGTAAGCAAACAAACAACCCTCTAAATATAGTATTTGATATTTTGGAATTGCATTTTACTATACATTTGGTTTGGCTTTCTCAAAATACAGACATTTGATAATTGAGCTGTAGAAACACATTTTTTTACTTTTGGTAAAACACTAACTGACAAATAAAATGATATAATAATATGTTTGCACATTATCACATGTTATATTCAATTGCTGAATTAACAATAAAGTTAAAAAAAAGCAAGGAGAAACCTGTACATGGTAATTACTGTAAGCTTACTCTGTAATTTATTAATTTTATCAATAAAACAAGAATGTAATCATGAGTCTCAAACCAGCGTAAGGGTATGAGTTGATATTACTTCCTCTGCTTCATGTCAAAACAGGGCCATAAAACAACAGCTGTTCCTTCTTGGTGATGAGTCAATAACCAGTAGAATGTGTTGGTAGACTTTATGAGTGTGTGTGTGTCTGTGTGTGTGTGTGTGTGTGTGTGTGTGTGTGTGTGTCTGTGTAAACACTTGTAACCTACTTTTCACTGTAAAACACTGGCACGCTTCCTCAAGCACTTGCAGCGTGTGTGTGTGTGTGTGTGTGTGTGTGTGGCGTCTCAGTGTCTCGGTGTCCCGCGGGTAAGACTCGGGGTGATCTGGGTGCGTGTGAGAGCGTGCTTTGGCAGCCTACCCTGTTCTTCATAAAGTGAGTGTGTTGACAGATCAACACCAATGTGTTTTATTAACCCACCACAGAGCTGAGGTGTGTGTGTGTGTCTGTGCGTGTGTGTGTGTGTGTGTCTGCGTCTGTGTGTCAGGTGGATGAATGAGCTGAGAAAACAGGTTATATCGATGTCCCATTCACATGTTGATTCATTCATCTCTGGACCTAGAGACCATCCCAGGAACATTGGACATGAGGCAGCAATAAGATAAGATAAGATAAGATTTGATAAGATTATTAATAAGAAATTAGGGTGTCACCTGGGGCAGGTGTGGCCAAGTATCGCCATTCATGTCACTCATTCAACAAAGGTTAGTCTTCATCACGCCCTCGTTCCTCAGTCTGCAAACCCAGATGTTTTAAATTCTGATAAAATACTAAATACATCTTTTGAGTGACCAGCGATTTTAAAAAAGCGTCACTATATAACAGGTGTGAGCCAATTTCCCATTGATTTGTGGGAATGGGGGATTACGGAGTGGATAATATCAGTACATCAGAAATGCATGCAAATTTATTTCCCATGCAATGGCTGAGAAAAATGTTCTGTCTTTCTCATTGCCTGAATATTTTGGGATAGTTTCAGGTCTTTTGAGTGTTTTTTGAGGTGTATTTAGGTTGAAACCTGGCAACCCTGTTAAATTATTTTATCTTTTTTTGTCTTTGTCTCGCTAGTGACAGGAAACACACCTGCTAGATCAAAAACTGTTGAATAAAGTTACATCTAAAAACCTGTCATAATGAGCTGCTAGACTATAAACTGGGTAACTATAGCAACTGCCTATGTTGCTCTAAAAATACACTGGATAGTAGCCTATAGGATAAGTCAAGTAGGACAGCCTCTCAACTTAATTTTGTTTCAGGTTATGTTGTTATAAATGTCATCCTGCTCCACTAAAATATACAGTCATGAGCCAATGTTGATGTTAATACATGGTGAAACCTCTCTCTCTCTCTCTCTCTCTCTCTCTCTCTCTTTCTCTCTCTCTCTCTCTCTCTCTCTCTCTCTCTCTCTCTCTCTCTCTCTCTCTCTCTCTCTCTATATCAGCAACTGGATTACTAGAGATCCTGTGCAAATGTCCTTTCCAGAGTTGTACATAACTCCCAGCGAAGCTCCAGGTGATGACAGCACAGGTCAACTCCTCGCACACAAGGGACTTAAAAACATCCACCTTCTCAATGGCAACAAAGGACTAATTGTACAAATCCTGCATAAAAAAACTTTCATGAGAGCTCAAAGGTTGTGCAGACACAAAATGGAGAATACATCTACCCATTCCTACGCCTCAGTCCCCTACATAGAGGGTGCTGTACAAAAGTCCTTGTCCAAAGCGATCTAGAGACCTACAGTGGTGAGTTCTTCACTCTGCAATGCCAACCAATACCTTCCCTAACCCTAACCCAATCAATACCTTCCCTAACCCTAACCCAACCAATACCTTCCCTAACCCTACCAATACTTTCCCTAACTCTAACCCAACCAATACCTTCCCTAACCCTAACCCAACCAATACCTTCCCTAACCCTACCAATACCTTCCCTAACTCTAACCCAACCAATACCTTCCCTAACCCTACCAATACCTTCCCTAACTCTAACCCTACCAAGACCTTCCCTAACCCTACCAATACCTTCCCTAACTCTAACCCTACCAAGACCTTCCCTAACCCTACCAATACCTTCCCTAACTCTAACCCTACCAATACCTTCCCTAACCCTAAAACAACCAATACCTTCCCTAACCCTAACCCAACCAATACCTTCCCTAACCCTACCAATACCTTCCCTAACCCTAACCCAACCAATACCTTCCCTAACCCTAACCCAACCGATACCCTCCCTAACCCTAACCCAACCCTAACCTTCCCTAACCCTAACCCAACCAATACCTTCCCTAACCCTACCAATACCTTCCCTAACCCTACCAATACCTTCCCTAACCCTAACCCAACCGATACCCTCCCTAACCCTAACCCAACCCTAACCTTCCCTAACCCTAACCCAACCAATACCTTCCCTAACCCTACCAATACCTTCCCTAACCCTACCAATACCTTCCCTAACTCTAACCCAACCGATACCCTCCCTAACCCTAACCCAACCCTAACCTTCCCTAACTCTAACCCAACCAATACCTTCCCTAACTCTAACCCAACCAATACCTATCATAACCCTAACCCTAGGGAACAACAGAGCAAAAGAAATGAAGCAAGAATGTGGAAAAGGAACCAAAAATACAGATCGACATGAAAACATGTAGGTAAGTTTTCTCATTGCTAATAAATGAAAAAGTGACTTTTATGTGCGCATTATTTGCAATGAGTTAAAGAAAACTTATCTACATGTTTTCACTTCTACATCAATGCAAAGGAATGTTAGATTAAGAAACCAATCACCAGTGAAAAACTATCTCACCACCATCCATTATTGAAAATAAACCCTTTTTTGCACGCCATTTCTTTTTAAACATTTTCACGTTGTCGTTCATTATATGGAACACATGTTCTAGTTGGATCAGTGACTCTATTAGGCCATTAAATAAGTTCATGGTGTTGATGTCTCTTCCTACTATTTTAGTCTATGAGACTTCCAAATGGTTACTTATGCCTATCCAACTAGAAAACTGATCAACATACAGCGCTCCCAGCACGAGAGGGAATATTTACAGCCTAAAATAAACGTTGTTCTGGAAAAAACGTGTACCAAGGTTGTTGATTGTTCTGACTAGTGTGTTGAAGAGAGTATCCAGTCTGTGGCAGTCACTGAAGCAGTGAAACACAGTGTCTGGTTGCCCACAGAACCTGCTGAAGGAAGAGGTTAGGGTTAGGGTTAGGGTTAGTCCTCCTATGCAATTCATGCAGACTTCATCAATCATATTTAGCTAATGTTGATGAAATCATCCTTGAAATGTTTGAGATATTTTCAACAGATCCATTAGTATAAGGAACTACAGAGCAACCGAGGAGCTAGTACACTAATATGTACTGCACTGTGGAATTAATTCAAGGTATTCTACATCTGTAGTGTTTGTCCTTATACATAATTAGCTTGTGCTGTGCCTAAGTGTGCTTTTCTAAACACTATGATACTCTGCAGCTGAAAAACCTGAACATGCTACTGGAAGTAATAATAGCACATTTTAATAAGAATTAGTTAATTAGCTAATTTTAAAATAAAAAGAAATCTTTCTCTCTCACTCTGTGTGTGTGTGTGTGTGTGTGTGTGTCTGTGTGTTTTCAACATCTTTTATCACTGTGTGCGAGTAAAGACACAAAGCAAAGTGATGTAACAAACCTGCTATGCCTTTGTCATGTCCCTCAGGGCAGAGTCAAATTATTTATTTGCCATTAAAATCAGAGAACAAGAATCTGTGTGTGTATGTGTTTGTGTGTAAAAGAAAGAGAGAGAAAGAGAGAGAGAAAGAGAGAGAGAAATAGAGAGAGATGAACGAGTACTAACAGGGTGTTAAAAGGTAAGTCCCTGGGCGATTAACCGCAGGAATGTGTGTATGCTGATTTACTGGGGAATAACATAACTTCCTTAACCGGAAACCCATCACTCCCAGCCAGTCAGAGCGGCTGTGGAAAGATGGTGTGTGTGTGTGTGTGTGTGTGTGTGTGTTTATGAGCCTGTACTGTATGTGATGCAGCTTGTCAGAATGTTGGCATCGTGCGTCTCCCGCCAATCTTAGCTGCTGACATTCTCATTGTCTCCTCCAAAATAACAACACGAAGAACAGAAAATGCGTGTCTAGTACTTTAAGTGTTTGGTTATGAATGAGTGCCAGTAAGGGTGTGGATTCTATTACCAGCTTCATGTTTAATCCCACAGGCAGAGCATTTTCCTCTTCTGCATAACATCATCTTGTACTAATGTGTTGTTTGTTTTTACAAACTATACACAGGCTTATGTTTTTTTAAAATATACATTATAGGTAAGAAGCAGTTTTCAGTAGCACCCAGTTCACGTGTCTGGGTTAGAACAATGCTGAGGAAATTCTGGTCGCTAGAACATACAATCTGTAATGCTTTCTCAGTGTCCCTGTATATACTAGGCTCTCAGTCTCTGTCCATATTTTGTTTTATTAAATGATCTGCTCTTATATAGTACTTTTATCCAAAGCGCTTTACACTGTGACTCATTCACCCATTCATACACACACACACACACACTCACACACCAATGGTAGCAGAGCTGCCATGCAAGGCGCTAACTTGCCATCGGGAGCAGCTTGGGGTTCAGTGTCTTGTCCAAGGACACTTCGGCATGTGGAGTCACGTGGGCCGGGAATCGAACCGCCAACCCTACGATTTGTGGAGAACCTCCTCTACCACCTAATCCACAGCCACCCCATTTTTATTTGCTATTATTAAATAGCTTAAAGACGCTACTTTGCAGTTCATCCAAAGATGGAGTCACTTTGGAATTACTCCTCTGACCTTATTCACCATCATTCACATGGTCTGCTAATCCATCTGGATACCCTTATGAACTGACCATCAACAGCGATCACAAAGAAATACCATTTAAATACTAAGAGAACATCTGGATGGATGAAGTAGACTACATGAAAAAAAAAAAAAAACTAATTTATATATATATATATATATATATATATATATATATATATATATATATATATATATATACATAATTCAGTGTTGCTTGTTCTGACTGCATAAATCATGATCCATTTCAAAACATGAATATAATATAATCATTATCAAAGCAATTTACAGAAACTATTAAAACAATACTACTTTTATAGGCTATTCCTTTTTTTCAAAAAAAAAATTGTGTTTGCAGGTAGCAATTGCTTTTAAATATGAAGACTGAAGATATTTATGGCAGAAATACTTATCGTGCTGTGTGTGTGTGTGTGTGTGTGTGTGTGTGTGTGTGTGTGTGTGTGTGTGTGTGTATGAGCAGTTGTTAAGAGTTGACAATAGGAATACTGGTAGTTGATAATTTAGCTGTCTGGCTTGTCGCTGAATATAGGCTTGAGTAAGGAGTGGTTTATTTAGTTTCCTACTTCAGTGTCTTATGTAATATAACTACTGTCTTCACACACACACACACACACACACACACACACACACACACGCACACACACGCACACACAAACATGCACGCATGCACCACTTGACTCTGGCAGCTGTTATGAACACAGACTACAGTACACACCTAGTGATACTGACACTGCTTATAACATTTTAAAAATAACATTTTAAGGAAGAAATCCAGTTGTAATGTGCAAAAATTGTTATTTAAAATAAAATTCCACATTACAATTCTAACATGATATGTTTGACAAAGTGAAATTAACATTAAAAAGTGCAAATAAATTATTCTTTTTTAATGATTTTTATTATTATTATTATTATTATTATTATTATTTTAAAGTTTTCATATTTAACCCAAAAACATCCATTATACAGTGTGTCCCAAAACTCCCCATACATAGGGCATGTTTGCCAGCACCATGTTTTTTTTTTATATACACAATGTTATTTATATACACAACCCCAGTTCCTAAAAAGTTGTGACAGTACGGAAAATGCAAATAAAAACAAAGAGGAGTGATTTGTAAATGTACTTTGACTTGTATTTAAACAAAAAACCTATAAAGACAAGGTATTTGATGTTTTACCTAATCAACTGCATATTTTTTTGGAGAGAAAAGTTTATTTTGAAATTGATGTGTACGACACGTTCCAAAAAAAGTTGGGACAGGGGCGATTTAGGACTAATAGCGAGGTGAGAAGTTGAAATAAGAAGGTGATGTGAAACAGGTGAGGTAATCGTCTAATCAGAGTATATAAGGAGCCTCCGAAAAAAAGGTCTAGTCCTTCAAGAGCAAGGATGGGTCGAGGCTCGGCAATCTACCAACAGATACATCAGTGAATAATCCAACACTTTGAGAACAACATTCCTCAAACACAAATGGTAGGATTTTGAACATTTCACCTTCTACAGTGCACAATATAATTAAAATATTCCAGGAATCCGGTCAAATCTCGGTGCGTAAAGGGTGCGGCCGAAAACCACTTCTGAATGCACGTGATCTCCGATTCCTCAGACGTCACTGTCTTAAAAACCGTCATGAGTCTGTAATAGAGATCCGGACACAGTGGAATCGTGTTTTGTGGTCCGACGAGTCGACGTGTCAAATAGTTTTTGGACAAAACAGCCGTCGTGTTCTCTGGGCCAAAGAGGAAAAGGACCATCCAAGCTGTTATCAGCGTCAGGTCCAAAAGCCAGCATCTGTCATGGTATGGGGGTGTGTCAGTGCCCATGGCAGGGGTAACTTGCACATCTTTTGAAGCAACATATGCTGCAATCCAGACGTCATCTTTTCCATTGATGTCCCTGCATTTTCCAGCAGGGAAAATACCAATCATGCTGTGTGGTTTTATCCAATCTTACCAAAGATGGAGTTTCGTGTGTTTTCGTGTGTGGTTTTATCCAAGTTCCCGTCACTGGAGCATTGCAGCAAACAAGCAGTTCTGATTACTTACACATGACGGTCTGAAGGTTTTCTGAGGGAACAACTGGAGGCTGAGGCATGTCGGTGTTTACTTTGAGCTACAGTATGTTGATGACACATGACTACAAATTCTTCCTTCTGAAAAAGGTCCCATCTCAAATAGGACGAATAAAATAGATTTAAAGGTGAAATAACAACATTTAATTGACATTTTATGGCCGCACTTAACGCCTTCATTATAAGTGCTTTTCAAATAAACAGTTTTTCTGTTTTTTTCTTCTCTTCTCCATAGAGCTGACATGTTACAGAAGCTACAGATGTAATAAATTGATGAGATTAGCTTGAAAAATGCTAGACGTCTCCATTAAGCATCTTGCTCAAGGGCTTATTTCAGTCCTGAGATTTCATCTTACATCCTACTGGTTATTGATGGTAAGGTACTTTGACCTTTTGTAAATGAAAGTGTACTTTGTGTTTAGCGAGTATTACTGCTCCAGACAATTTCATTCTCAGTTAATATCAGTCATCGTTGCCATAAAAAAAAAAAAATCAATCGAGTCACTGAATTAAATGTTAAAACTTTCAGCCTCTGTGTTTCTGTAACATGATAATCCTGTTTGAATTTCAAACTTGGCTCTCAGTAAGCAGTGCTAAAACTTCTGTTGGTTGAAAACTTGCAGTTTCTCCAAACAAGCTCAGTTAATCTTATGGTCCTCGGCAGTGACCTCATCAGAGGAGGTATTTTAAGATCAAACAGCTGAGCGCCATAAAGGAGTGCGGTGCGCAGGTAAAAGCTTCCTCCCATACTCCCGTTTAGAGCACTGCACACTGGGTGAGGCTTTTTCGCACAAGACACCTTTTAGCCCCAGGTGAGGGCCTGATTGGTTAATTGCCCTGGGAACTAAACCGGTATGTGGACGCGTTCTGACATGCACTTTACTCAGCAGGACAAGTGTGAGGGATGTAGAACTCAGCTTGAGGTTAGGAACAGCTTTAATGAACGCAATTTGGCAGTTATTTGTTGCATTCAGCACTGTGAAAAAGCAAGGAGAATTCAGAGAATATAAATGTGCTCCACTTGGATGACTGCATGAGAAATGACTGAGAGCTTAAACAAAACAGAAATGTTGTTATGACAGAGCCTGTTCTTCAGGGTTGTGCAAACAGAGACAATGGAGTGTGGGACCTCATAACCAGTGGCAGTGAGAACCAGGGTTTGACGAGAACTCTGCCCTGTAAAGGCACCTTGCTTCTACTGGATCTCCTGTCACCATGAGACCCAATCTGGTGTCGGGAGAACTGGACAAGTGTGCAATCACAAAACAAAGGGCTCTTTTCATGACTTAAATGCCTATTGTGATGCTAAAGGCAGGAAAAGCATTGGCTAATTACACGGTATTCATGAGACACCTTAAGGCCTTTGTCTGCCTGGTAAGGATTGATTGAGTTGGGAGGGGGTTGTTATTTTACAACAGTTATCTGAACCTGCTCCACTTCAAAAGCAAGTGAGGACGAGAGAGCGAGAGAGCGAGAGAGAGAGAGAGAGAGAGATTGGTAGCCTCTAGACTTTTTCAAGACTGCCTGAGGTGTCCTGTAAGCTTGGTCTTATTATACTTGTTGCTATTGTCATAATGCTGAGTAATGTATGAAAAACATTTTATTCTCTCTCTCTCTCTCTCTCTCTCTCTCTCTCTCTCTCTCTCTCTCTCTCTCTCTCTCTCTCTCTGTATTTATAGATGCTTTGTAGATAAATGGTGCTGCAGCAATCTCTCACAATTCCCCTGGTCATAAGTTATACCATCCTTCACCTGACTGTCTTGTCATCTTAAATTCATCCTTTTCATCTCAGACGTTTAACCTCGAGTGTTTGCCATAACGCCAGACACAACCGGACAGTAAAGGACGAGTCAGCAAGGAGAAATGGACATCCCAAATGCTGAAACTGTTACTTTATTTCAACTCAGCTTTATTTATGTGGCACCTGTTGAACTTTAACAGCATCAGAAGGCAGAATTAGCCAATATAAAACAGTAAATAAACAATATAAACTCAATAGACAAAAGAATGCAAGTGCTAGACATGGTGGTAAAAATAAATGTTAAAATACAGTCAGAGCTAAAGCTATTCCTTTAATTTTCTGACAGGGCAAAGTCTTTACGGAAAAATAAACAGTGTCAGGGAAATACAGGGAATTAAAGCTGAATTAATGTCAAAATAAAAAAATGGAGAGCTAATAACACTACAAGAAGATGTTTAGTATCTTAGGTTTCACTGAGGTTCATTTATTCACATGCAGCAAAAACAGTCAAGAAGTTCAGATAGTAATGGTGAAAATAATTAATATGATATTTGTTTAAAAGTGTGTATCCCCCTTTCTGAATGACTAGCACGCCCACATTGATCTATTTTTGTGTTGATATTTTGTGTTTTGGATTGTTGTCTTGTCACATGATATGCTGGAATCACTCTAAGGGTCTTTAGGTTCACCACATCTTTTTTTATGGAATACTAGGACTGTCTATTGTCACTTTATCAATAGGATTAACAGCTTTACCGTTTACATGCGCATGCCTTTAATAAAGCACTCACTACACTAACAACGAGCAGTTTATAAGTTCCAGATTTCCTGATCATTTTGTGTGGGTTTTTGGCAATAACAGTGATTAATCTGTAATAAAAACACATGAAACTCCAGCTGTTCAGAAACTTTTGACTTGGCGTATACCATATCTCTTAATTAACAATGAAGTTAAGGTTTATTGAGAGATATGTTTTAGGCCTGGATTTAAAAATCATTACAACATATGAATTGCGAATATTGATTGGTTTCATCATTTTGAAGCTCTCCTCTAATCTTTTGTAGATGTTTTTACTCTTTTGACTCTTGTCAATCATTTATAATATATGTTAAGAGGAACACATTTTCTCTGAACACATCATGTTAGCACGTTTAACCACAGAGTAGGCATGCTGTGAATTTTTTTTAAATACGGAATTGGCTAAACTTGTATGGACGCTTTATACAGAGGACATACTTGTAACATAAGCCAACAGCAGGAAAGCAGCAAAGTGCATTCGAAAGAGTTCAAAAAGACTTTGAAGATGCTCCAGGTTAGAGATCAACAGAGAGAGAGAGAGAGAGAGAGAGAGAGAGAGAGAGAGAGAGCACATGAAGGGCATTTTACAGGAGCACTAAGTGGTAGGTGCAGCACACATCATAAAGATTGATGTGAAGATAAAACTAGTCAGAAAGAGAGAAAGAGTTTGGGAGAGAGAGCAGGAGGAAAAACCCATCCTCTGTGCATTAAGTGGTGTACAGGAATTGGCTTGCCCAGCAGGGCTGAGGAGAATAACCCAGGCGCCAGCTTCTCTGCCGTACATCTGGTTGGGTGCTCTGTGTGGCCACGGGCTAACACCCCGTCTCCCCATACACATGTTTCATCTACAGGAAACATGTTTCATCAACAGGAAGCATACTTCTGAGAGTCAAAACCCTTTGGTATTTCACATATGTTCATTTATTATTACAAAATGGTCAAATGGTATGTATTAAAATATTACGTGTAATAATAATAAAATAATTATATATATATATATATATATATATATATATATATATATATATATATATATATATATATATACAGAATATAAAATATATAATGATATTAGTTTAAAAGTTTGCATCTCCTTGAGTCCATACCAACTCGAATGCATGCTGCCATTAAAACAAAAGGGTGTTATACCAAATACTAAGGAGATCATCAAGAAATTCATGTAAATATTTCAAAGCTTCTCCTTTTCATTCCGGTTATTGCTGATAATATAATCTATAATGAAAAAATTTAAAAATGAAGAATGAAAAATAGAGGCGTTTCCACTAGAGGTCTCAGACACTTTATTCTTTTATTTGTGGATAAAGTTAATGGAGATTATTGCTATTTTGTTCTTATTATATTTGACCTTTTTCCATTCAGAAAACATGTGGGGGTGGGGGGTGGGGGGGCATGGGGGTGCAAACTTTTACCCTTGACTCATTTGCATAAAACCATTTCATAAAACTATAACTTAAAAGCATGTTAAAGCTTATTTAAACATATAGAAAACGTTTTACATTGCCACTCCTGATAGCATGGGTCAGGCTCTTTCAGACTCTTATGAGAGCACGTCGGTGCACTAAAAATATGAAAAGCTTGGGATGAACTGCGTAAATACCACTGCAGAGTTACGAGGCTGGTTAGGAGTCTGACAGGATGGGACTGATCCACTGATCGGTGATTCAGACTAGGGTTTAATGATGTGGTTAACTTCAGAAACCTTGAGCAGGATACACAGAGGATGCTTACTGAATGTCTTCCTGTATAAATTGTGTGCTGGCATGTCTGTATTGAGATCCGGTGGTGTTGGTGTCTAAATGTGTTGAGCTTACTTTCTTTATTCTTTAAAAGATAAGATTTTGGATTAAAGAGTAATAGACAGATATATGGTAAAGTAAATATTATTATTCATAATCCATAAGTCAGCTCAAGCTGAAATTTGGTGTATTGCCTGTTTATTTATTTATTTTGTGCTAATCTGTAATTGTATTTGTTATGATGACTGGGTTACTTAACAAACATGGACACCATTAGCCAATCAGCTTTCAGCATGCTTTTCACAGAGTTATCATTGAGGTGCTATCATGAAAATTGAACAGTGTATTGATCTATGGTCTCTTTATTGTTCTATTTAACATGGGCAGTCCTATTTGACCTGGCCACTGGAGTTGTTATTTACAAAGCATGCTTGGACCCCTCAGATCACCACTTGTGGCTATATTTATTATTAATATATTGTTGTTTCTTTCTCTTTTTATTGACTAGTCCAATGTAGACACTCTACACGCAAACAGAAAACCTAACTTTCGGATTCTAGACCAGTTTTAAACAACGTGCAAAGGGTTGTTATGGTTGTTGATGTTTAGTATATGATCTATAATGAGTCTTTATTAATCACATATACATTACAGCATAGTGAAATTCTTTTCTTCTTATACCCCAGCATGTCAGGAAGCTGGGGTCAGAGCGCAGGGTCAGCCATGATACAGCTCCCCTGGAGCAGAGAGGGTTAAGGGCCTTACTCAAGGGGCCAACAGTGGCAGGGGCTTGAACCCCCGACCTTACGATTAGTAAACCAGAGCCTTAACTGCCAAGCCAGGTATTTCATTTGTTCCAGCTCAAGCACACCTGGTGCAATTAATGAAGTCCTTGATTAGTTGCATCAGATTTGCTTGAGACAACACCAGTTTTGTATATGTGTGCTGTTGTGAGGGATTCTATTCAGGGAGTTGAATAGTTTTGAGACTGGAGAATTCATTATAAGTTGCATTTTGAGTTGAATTTGGGGAAAGCACTTGAAGCATTCAATGTGCTGAACTATTGCAATTGCTTTTGTTTGATTTGTTCATCGCAAACAGCTGAAAGTCTGTACATTTTGACAATACTGATAAAACCTGACAAAACCTGATTTGCAATGGGGGTTAATAATTTTGATTGCAACTGTACATACTGTATACATACAACTGAGGTTATTTACCCAGCAACAAGCATGGTACATTTTAGTGCACTTTTTTTATGAGAGTGTAAGATGGTTTACTGATCGCCTATATTAGACTATTCATACACATACAAATACCAAAATATTTATACTTTTTATTTTTTTTTTAAATTGTTGAGAAAAATATGATTAAAGCATGGCGCTTTGTGTTTCTTCACTGACCAGTGCTTAGTATGGTATGCAACATTTGTATATCAGGCATTGTGAAAACGAAACCCAATTCAACACTAATGTGGTTCTATTAATAAACTGAAAGATTGAAAACAGACCGGACATTACAATAATTGCTGTCCATCACTAGACCTTTTGTGCAATTTTCTATACTGTAGGCGTTTAAAGCACAAGAGCTTGAACACATGCTAGAGATTAAATGGATGAAAGAAGTCATATACAGCATGTGTGTATATCTGCTGCAGTAATGCTCAATTAAAATTTATACTCTTTACATATAATGCTCTGCCAAAGCTCCATGGGCCCTATGATGAAGTGCAGTGTTGCGATAAATGGGTGTTAACCTTCCGCTCGCCTCCTTCATCTGTCTCTGACCGACGCTCAGGTCCACACCCCTGAGGTGATTTATTGTGCCGGAGGTGGTGGTGATGGTAGTGATGGTGGGGTGGGGGTGGAGGCAGACAGCAAGACCCGATGGGCTTTTGATGAAATTGTCGGAGAGATCCAGAACGATAAATCCTTGTCTGTATGTCTAGATCGGCGAGGCTGCTCTGCCATTCTCTCTCCATCAATAACCTCCGACACCACACACTACACAAAAGTCATAACTTTACATTGCTGGCGGGCCGAGAGGATGGTGGTATATTTACGCCAGAGCAAAATACACACTAGACACAGACTATGGAGGATGGAATGTAAATTTGAGAATATTCTTGGATAAAAATAAAATGAAAATATTTCGATTATTTCATGTACGCACGAATGCATTTTAATACAATTATCAATGCAACTTCTTTCAGTACAATCATAATTGCTACTATTACACATCTGTGACGCCAGCGTGTTTAAATCATCTGAACCCAAATGTGGTCCTTTATCTCAATGAGCTACTCAATGAGTCCAGGAGCTGCTGAGCTGAATAATTTTAAAATAAGGGTATTTCTAGGTTTAGTGACTAATTTTGCAAGAAATTTGTTTTGTATTCATCATCCAGGATATCGTTGTACCGATCCACATGGCACAAGGGCTCACAGATTGTTTGGCTGAGGCTGAAAATGATGAAAATCACATGCTAGGACTGTCACATTTACCAGATCTCAACCCAGTTGAACACCTATGGGAGATTTTAGAGTGACATGTTAGACTCGTTTTAGGCTCTCCATCACCATCATCAAAACACCAACTGAGGGAATGTCTTTTAGAAGAACAGTGTTCATCACCCCACCACCATTACAGAGGATTGTACTCTATCTATGCCAAGGAAAATTTAAACTATTCTATGGCTTGTGGTGGCCCACCACCTTATTAACATTGTTTATTTCCTTTTACTCTTCACCTATCTGTAGCGGTTATGAAACTAAAAGCTTGTATGTGTGAGGATTGCTATAGGGAAAAATTCAATGGTTCAAATGATAACATTGTTTAAGAGTTCATAAGACTTTGTACTTTGGTTATAGTTTTAGTGAGAGTTATAATGAGAGAACATTCAACATGTATGCTATAACTGAATATGTTAATATGTATATATAATTCTTATGTTGTTTAATGTACTCTTAGTGTACTTTTAGTGTACTTCTAAGTCTCTGTGCTGCTGTATTAGTGACTTTCCCTCTGGGATGAATAAAGTGATCTATCTAGCTATCAAATACATTTATATTGGCTTTTCTTTTCATACAGTATGTCTGGTCTGTATGAGTATGTGTCTATTTCCCCTGCTTGTTGGACGTGTCGTGCAGGGATCCAGCGGAGAAGTTCAGTTGTCATTAACCCTACACAGCTGGGCTCTCGGGGAAGCTTCAGTCCTGACTGTGCTGCATGAAAAGACTGCAGCGGCTCTAATCTACACCATTGTGATCAGTGACAGGAGACAGAGAGAGGAGCTCAGAGCCTTACACAGGCACCAGGGTCTGCCGCTGAGAGGCGCAAAACGTGAGGCTAATTTCTCCAGTGCCTACACACACACGCACACAATCACATGGTCTTTATCTCTCTCTCTCTCTCTCTCTCTCTCTCTCTCTCTCTCTCTCTCTCTCTCACACACACACACACACAGACACTTCTCTTTTTCTCTCAAGCTCCACACCCCTTCTTCTAAAACCCACCTGCACTCTGCATCTCGTCCTTTCATCTCATCAGCCTATGTTTAACACACAAAAGAGCCAGGAAGGAGAGCCCATTAAGTCACTTAGTTAAGACCACTCGACAAATTAACACAATTAGCACAATTGATTCATGTCCCACAGCTTAGGGTCTCATCCACTTCCCAGAGTTTATTTATTCTAGTGCAAAACAATGTGAATAAAATGCCAAAATGGTACAAAATCTCTAGACAGTATTCTGAGAAGCAATGTAAAATGTAATATGCATAGACCAAAAAAAATCTGGCATTAAAAACGGATTTAAATGATCCCTTTACATAGGCCTTTTGGAATTTATTAACAATTTCAATTTGCATAAAATTGCTAGAATTTTTCCAGTCAATTTAACCAAATCACTAAAGCATCTATTAGCTTTCAGAACCCAAACCAAATGGGCCTCTACACTGCAACGCGACTCGCTGCAAAGCCTGGTGTGTCTTACAACAAAAGACCGCCAAGGAAAAGTATTAAGAGAAAAGAAGAGAGTGCTTTTTTAAATAACTTAGCACTTTAAAACATAACATGACTGGTGTTTTATACAGTGCTTTTATATAGTTGTGCTGCTGAAGACTGAAGTAAATGACATTAATAATACTTTTAAAAGATATAGACATTCACAGATACAGTACAATTTTCACATGCTGAACAGCTCTTCAGCAAAAATTACTGAAAGACTTTCAAACGTTTTAGTCAAACTAGAAAACACCATTTGTTAATTCAATTAGGCAACTTAGCAGTGTGTGCGCAACCCTCAGGAGGCTTTACAACACCTTCAATAACATTTCAGTGCGATCCTGTTTGTCTTTAAATGAAAAGGCTTTAATAAAAAAAAAAAATCAGCATGTGTTTTTTTTTTTTTAAACACACTGAGTTTTCTACACTTCCGTGCAATAAAATACCATTCATTAGTAAAATATCTCATTCAAGATTGCAATCATATACTAATTGTAGGTCTCTAAACCAAATGGCGAAACAAAAGCTTTTATTTACAGAACTTGCACAGATCAACATCATCATGGTTAGTAAAAATCTAAAATATATACATGAATGAACTCTATGATGCTGGACTTATGAGACTCCCTTTATTTGATCATCTTGTGTAATTTGAAAACAAACAAACAAACAAACAAACAAACAACAACAACAACAACAAGATTTTTGATAAAATTCCATTCATATGTTTGTAAACTAGAAAAAAGTCCTCACAACTTACATCAACAACAACAAACCTCAAAGCAAACAAAACCAAAACAGCAAAACTATTTTAAAGAATGTATGATTAAATATATTGCACTAAAATACTAATTATAAGTTTATAAGACTTTCCATTTTTTGATAATACGAGATAAGTAATAAGCTACAATTTATATGGCTACAAACTCTCAGAAAAGATTATTTTACAGGATTAAAATAGTTTAGGTGGTGTGTTAACGACCTGAAAATAACCAAACATTTGCGCAAATAGTTTTAAAAATGTAATAAAATACCATCAAATAAAACACCATAATAAATCTGTAAACCTATCTCACAGAATCAGGGAAATTTGTTTTACATAAACACTACTCATAAGTTTGTCATTTTTTTTTCTATTTTATAGAATTTCAGGTCATTCGAGACATCATTTATAAGTCTTTAAACTATTAGAACTTTCTCAGAGAATCTGAGATCACCGTAAGGTTGCAATAAAATAACATTAAAACGTTCATGAGCTAGCAGTACGCAAAATCTCACACAAAAACAGGATCATATCTCATTTTGTTTCTTACACAGATTTTAGTTACTTTTCAGCTAAAACTGTCTGGAGTCCATTTTGGGGAGAGAATTCTAGCAAATGTGTCAACGTCTCCTTTCAAATGATTTCAACGAAACAAATCAATAAAAAGAGGAAAAAGGCAAAAGCAGCAAAGGGAAAAAAAAAAACATAGGAAGGGTTTAGAATTTTTTTTTTTGCCAGGGCTTGAGTGTGTGTTGACTTGGATGGGTATATAGAGAGCAGGAGAGAAGAAGACGAAGACGAGGAAGAGGAGAGGAAAGCAGGAGGGAGGCTGTTCTTGGACCAGTCAATAATTATCCTCCCTATCCAGGCTCTGTGTATCACTGCGACAGGGCCTTTGGGTCTCATATAAACCCTATTCAGACCACACAACAGAAAGACACCCAGGCCGCGACAGGACCCCTTTTACTACCCGTCTTTGTTGAGCTCTCTCTCTCCCTCTCTACCCTTTTCCCTCTCTTTCCCAGTCATTACCATACATATCCATATGAACAGTCAGGCCGGGTCCTAAGCAGCTGTCCACAGAAGTGCCGTCAAAAAAAAAAGACAGAAAGGCGTCTGAATCCTTAAGCGATGAACAACAGAGGCTCTTGAAGGGGTTTCTCTCTCTCTTTTTTTCTCTCTGTCTATCTCTCTCTCTCTCTATCTCTCTCTCTGTGATATACCTCAGTCTTTTCAGATCCAATGGGGCAGAGGTGGGTGCAGGGCCACAGAAAGGGTGAAGACTCATTCAGCCTCGCTATTGAGAAGCCAAGGGTTCACAGTGGCTACAGTCTTCAGGTCAGAGGCAGCATTTTATAAACATGCAGGTCAGATTCATCTCCCTGTGTGATAACCACACCAATTTCTTACACAAGTAAAAGTTCAAATGCTCTGCTAAAATGTCCTGGTGACAAGTAAAGTGAAAGATTTCCTAAGTAATGCTTTACTTAAGTTAAAGTACAAAACTCTTAAGTAAGAAAGTAGACGAAGCCTTTGTAATAAAACTTACAATAAATAAGTACACCTTTTGCCTGACTCTTAGCCAGAAACTGGAAATAGCAAATGTCCTGAACTTAGTACATTAACAAACAAAAAATCATTCTTTGAAGCTTTTTTCATTTCAGACTTTTAACTTCTTCTCACTATATTTTTAAAAAAAAACCTCTTCTTTCTACTCACATTTCAAACAAAAAAACCCTTCTAATTTCTTCTAATGATATTTCAAACAAAAAATCCTCTACTTTCTAGTGATGATATTTCAAGCAAACAAACAAACAAAAACACACATTTGAGAGGTTATCTGGTGAAGCTGCTGTTAGTTTACTTTAGTTGTTGTTTGCTCATGTTCCTCAATGAGTGAAGAATTCAAAGCTTACTTTTATCAGCTTATTGCTTTTTAGATGAGTTTTTCCACTTTTATTTAAAGATCTTTTGTACTTCTATTTCTTCTACAGCTAGCTAAGAAGGGATAGCTACAATGCCAAGATTTAAAAGGTTGATCTGTTGATCTGAATGGTGTATATACATGTCCTATTCACATCACTGCAATTACAACATTCAACAACGTTCATATTTGGTTCTATATTGTTCTTACGAATTATAAGTATTTGTAAAGTAGCAGTCGGATGTTCTGAGGACGTCTCCAGGATGTCAATTGACTTGGCAAAACCAAGGAACATGGGCAAACATTACCTTAGGCTAGTTTACAGCAGCTAAATCCCTTAGGCTAACATCTAGAAACATTAGATTAGCATGGTAATCTCTCTGATGATACTACCTGGCTTGGATGCCAAATGCTAGGTATCACTACTGGCTAGTTAAACTGGCTTATTAAATACAAAATGTAGATAAAGACAGATATTTATAGAGATTCTTATTGGATCACTCCGCTGATAAGGCAAGTGTTAATGTTTCCGTTGGCACAAATATCTCAGGCAGTTATTTTAGGTGAGGCCTGGGATAAGGTATGCTCTGCAGCTCATTTGTTCTTTTGGCAAGTGAAATGTATGAAGTATTGAGATTATAGAGAATTGTAAAGATTAAAGGATAACCGGTCTGTTTTAAAATGTAATAAGGGGTTATGTTGCTTTATTTCTATCACCTCAAGTAAAGTTTATTTGCAAGGATACGTATCTATGTGCTAGTGTATGTCTATAATCCAAATCCTTGTAGTTATACTAAATGCTTTTTGAGCAAGTAATGGACCTTAAAGTTTTTCATGGAAGTCTATTTTGGCCCTTGGAACTGTCACTCCCCCCGTCCCCCTCCTTTACTCCCTCGGCCTCCTGCTAGTGGACGATAGACGGCTTTTAGACTGCATTTGGAGGAGATGAATGGGCGAGCTCGGCGTTGCAAAGCAGGCTTGTTTGTTGCTTCACGGGCGGCCTTCCATTCCATCCATCCATGGAGAAGTAAGAGAGGGAGAGAGAGTGATTGATAAAATCTCTTGTGCCGGCTCTTTTGCCCTCTTTTTATTGCCTCCCTCAGAGCCTGTGACCCATTACTCGCAGAGCACAATGGCCCTCGTCGGCACTTTCCACGCTGCTGCTGAGTCAAACAGCGCTGGGGGGAACTCGGGTCAATTGTAAGCGGCCGCTGCTCTTTCAGGCTCTCTGTGAGAGCTCAGTGGGACTGCTACTACCAAACAGCCAGTGGACTGCTTATCTCTACTGACATCCATCTCTCTATCCATCCATCCATCCATCCATCCATCCATCCAAAGATCCATCCATCCATCCAGCCACCCATCCATGCCGCAGTCCTCTTCTCCTCTTCATCAATGGCTTTTTTTTTTGGAGCACCAAAACAGCTTGCTAATCCTTCCCGCTCCCTCCCACAAGTCTTTGTGGCCGTCTCTTTCTCTCACCATTTCTTATTGTGTGCCTCTTATTCTCTTGCTCTCTGCTCTGGTCGCACCTCTCTTAATCCCACTTGTTGCTTCCTGTCGTAGGCTGCCTCAGGGCAGGCGGGCACCGGAAGCTTCTCCGAGTCCGAGACACAGTTACGGCCTGCCACTGGCTGTGTTCTCACTCGCAACTTGAATTCAATGAAGAGAGACAGAAAGAAAGAAAAAAAAAAGAAAGAAAGCAAGAGAGAAGAGAGGGAAATAGACAGAAGGAGAAAAGGTTTGGAGAGAGCAGGGGAGGAGGGTAAGGGTAGTTGACTTCTTGAGCCTATTTTCCCCATTTTAATACCATTAAAAAAGAGTAGCTAAGCGATTAGTAGAGCGAGAGGGGAAAAGACACCCTTGAGTGTGAGCAGGGTTAAAGTGGAGGGGGCACACTGGGCTCTCAATGCACGAGGCTCACCGGCCACAGAGTGCTTCTGCTTCCTCAAGCACACTCCATGGAGACTCCAGTCAGGTGGAACATTTAACTGCCAATTCTCTCTCTCGCTCTCGCTCTCTCTCTCTGCTCCCAGGGACTCTTGTGCTTCACTCCTACCCATAATGAAAAAGATTTCACATGACAGAGAGATGATCTCAACCAATTAGGAACATAACAGCCACCTGCAGGCATGCTGAGAGACATAGAGTTTGAGAAAAGGAGTGAAAGATGTGGCTTACTGGCCATACTTTATTTATGCACATAACTGAATGAGAATTGAGTTAAAAATGAACGAGGCCACATTTATTCATCTCTAAATAGTTAAACAATTATTCAGCTATGTCTATTAGCAGGGACATGCCTGGTTTATTCTTCACTATAAGTGCTTTCTTGGGAACAAGTTATCTTTGTGCATTGGTACTGGGAAAGAATTAGCCGTCATTAAATGCAACTTGTATTACCAACCTCACACCCAGTATTCCTGGGATAGGCTCCAGTTTCCATGACCATGGCCAGGATGAAGCAGTTTCTTCATTTTGAAGAAATCAAAAATTGTGAAATATTACAGTGCATACGAATATGGCTATAATGGATGTTTAAACAGGAATTGGATAATATTTTACATACGACTTTCGCATGTGCACTTTTTTTTTACGATCTTTGTTTATACCACAGCACCTTTGAATCCTCTCATTTGAATACATGATCATTTCTATAGCAACAGATAATTAACAGGGATATGTATGGCAGACACTCGACGTAATCTACGCATAATAATAAATGCGTTAAAAATGTGCTGCTTTCTAACAAATCATCGTTTTCATCGGAATGTTGAAGTTTTCTTTCTGGACATTTTTTTGTTGTTGTTTTGTTTTACATTTATGGAAGGAGTCTCCAGTGTCAGCACTCAGTAAATTGCCCCCACACACAAATTTTTGCAAAATTGTTTGTATTGTTACCCCACTCTTTCACAAAGTTCTCCATCACATCTCGGGAGACACACAGTTACATGTCATTTTCCACTTCAAGGACGATCAGCTGTCCTTCCTGTCTCTCTGTATCACCGTCTCAGGCGTCTTACATTACAGACATTGCAGTTTATTGCTCTGAACACATCTGCAGTCCTCATGTCTCCCTGCAGCAGGTCTATGGCATGTTGACGCAGGTGAGCAGGAAACCTAGACATCTTTCTTCTGGTGTTTTTCAGAGTCAGTAGAAAGGTCTCTTTAGTGTCCTAAGTTATTGTAACTGTGATCATAATTGCCTAGTGCCTATAAACTGTTAGTGTCTTAAGGACGTATGATCAAGAGTTGACTGACTGAATTTAACTCACACTCTATTCTGCACTTGTTAATGGAATAAGGATGTGCAAATAAACCCTTAAATTGGTTAAACATTTAAACACACACACACTGCAGTCCTTCAGAAATGACATGAAACATGAGCAGGGTTAAACACAATCACACTGTCTGTGTGTGTGTGTTTGTGTGTGTGTGTTACAGAGCTAGATCAGAAGAGATGCACACACTTCTAACAGAGTTCTGGAGAAAAAGAAGAGACAGTGGGCAGTAAATTAATCCTTTTTTTATGGTATAGAGGGAAAAACAGGAGAAAAATGGCTAACGTTATTCTTCTTAACAAGTTGAGACAAATGAGCTGAACAGATCCAGTCCTAATGAAGGACGTGGTGAAGAAGACGAGGGAGAGAAGCTCCATCTGAAACTTAATCAGTCAGAGAGAGAGAGAGCGAGAGAGAGAGAGAGAGAGAGAGAGAGAGAGAGAGAGAGAGAGAGAGAGAGAGAGAGGATTGACTGGGTTTGCTGTACATCTTTACATAGAAAAACAAGAAGCTTTTAAAGCAAACAAACAACTTTCCATTTTATGCAAACTGCTCCAAGTTTTACAGTTCTGCGTAAAATTTAAATACGGATTTATAAACAAAGAAGGATAAAGTACAGCTTTAACACTTGCTAAAATAGCAGTCAAGTTCAGAATTATTGGCACCCTTTTGTGAAAATGCTTGAACATCTAGAGACACACTATTTTTTCCCTCTAATATAAGATGTATTACATAAGTAGTGCATAACACTGGTTTCCAAATTACTGGCACCTCACACTTAATATCTGGTGAAGCCTTCACTGGAGTCTCTTCGTGTTTAAGGTTGGACATACAGTGCTTGTGGAGGATCTTGGATTTGATGCAGAACATTTTAAGCTCCTTTATTCAAGGAGCTTAAATTTTTTTGGAAAATTGTACTTCATTACTATGCTTAAGTATTATTTTGGTCACTTTGGTAGAATACTTTATTCAAGTATTATTGAACTTGAATACCAAGACTTATATTTGGCTTTTTTTCATTACCAATCTCAAACAGATTTCTATTTTAAAAAACCCCAAAACATCTCTGTTGTCGTTTTCTGGAGTTACCAATCTATGCAGTACACAGTGCACATACTTTTACTTAAGTATAGTTTCAGGTTACAGGTTTGTACATGTACACCATCAGACCAGTTCTCAACAAGGCTCACATACAGAGACTGAGATGACAAATTGCTAAATATTATTTGTGTGTGTGTGAATATGTTTCAGGTCATTATCTTGTTGAAAGATTAATCTACGGTCACGTTTTAACCTCCTGTTAGCAGTGAACAAGCTTTGACCACTAGCCCCAAAGCATCAATGATCCACAGCCATATTGTACAGCAGGTATTACTTTCCTTTCTCCCAAACATGCTGATGGTGTGCAAAGAGTTTGATTTAATTTCTTCTGATTTCAACACAGAATTCCATTTGTAGCTACAATAGATCCATTTCTTGACATTTCTTTAACTGTTCCAGCTTTTTTTTTTTTAAACATGCTTTGCTTAAAGTGTTAGATAAGCGAGACAGCTGCAAGAACAGGTTCTTCATAATCAAAAAAACTAATAAAACAAACAGAATGGGGACGACAAATCATTCGTAGAACAAAACAAGACCAAGGTACATGGCTCTAAATGGAGAGCACACAGAACTTAAATAGGGGTTGCTAATTAGGTGAAACCCAAAACAGGTGCTAATGATCAGAGAGGCATGTGACAGGGTCATGTGATTAGCTGTGGATGATTGCATGTGTAGTCCATCACAGTTACTGGCACTGACATGACATAATGATTCTTGTAGCTGTTTATGTATGTTTTATATCCATATCCATGTCCAGCCTTGTGCTGGTGAACAAGCATCTGTCTTGAAAGTGCTTTTTTTTTTCACTGTGGTAATTGGTGACAAAATGGCAAACTAAATGAAAACGTTCATGGCGACCTTGAGCAGTTTTACAAGTATTTTAGCATTTTAAAAATGTAACATTTTAACAAACTTGATTGATTGTGTTATGCTTATTTTAAATAGTACATTTTGCCCATTCACTCGACGGGTGCCTGGAGTTTAAACAGCATTCCTAATTAAAAGTAAAAATGTCAAATTGTCATGAATTACTAGTACAGCCATATGCATGAATGAGTAAATGTGTGCATGAAACTATACTGACGCAGATAAATTCTGTAAAAAAAATAATAAATCGAACAAAAGAAACCTAGCACCAACTTTCCTTTCATCTGAGTCATTATTGTTTGAACAAATGCACTTCTAGGAACCACCACTGAGATTTCTCTCTCTTAGGCTCGACCTTCGGTCTCCTTTTATAATACACAACCTGCACCCATTAGCAGAATGGAGTTAGGCTAAACCATTCAGCTCTGTGAAAAGAAACACTTTCCATATATTAGATGACAAAACAAAAATATTATCTAGATTTGAAAGGAATAAATCCACTGGACAAAAGGGTAATTGGCTGAGCAAGCTCTGACTCTCATTACCAGGATCCACGGTGGGAAACGGGCCACTGATTAGGCCATTCTGAGGGCCTTGAAGGCCATCCTGCAGGGAGTCATGCTGGAGGAAAATCTGGCCAGGGGTTTAAATAGATTTGCAAGCAATTTACCTTTGCACCATGTTGGCAATCTGACGCAATTTGAGTGCAATTTGTCTGCTTTCAGACTCTTAGCTGCCTCCGTGCAGCGCAAATGGCAGAGAGTTGAAAATATCAGCCTGCGAGAACCGAGCGGCGTATGGCCACTTCTGAAGGGGGCTGCATTGACAACAATTAGAATAAGTGCTATGAGAAATTTTCAACTCAAATGTCAGAGGAGGAAAAAAAGCCAGACACTGGCTTGCAAGGAGGCGAGCAGCAGAATGGCACAGAAAGGATGCGCCTATGGATGTACAGTATAGACGTTGGATATGGAACGCGCATCAAAATTACCCAGCGTCCCTTCTGATTGTACGCATGGAAATTGCTCTGACATTTTCTAGAATTTGCAGTCTTGACGTCACTCACAAACCAAAATGACCATGATCGGCGACCATTCCACGCCACCGCGCTCCTCTATCCTGACTTGCCCTCACTCTTGCTTGTCCACTTTAAAGTTTGCACAAGTGTCTGACTACTTGCATTAAGATTCTGAATAATAGTACACTTGTTCTCTGAAATGCACTGCTAAATAAATTGTGAAGCATTTGTGTATAAATGTCTGGGCTGAGGTTGGGATGAAGAGTTTGTGTCAGAAAAAAAAAAATTGTGATGGAAAAATTGAAAGTAACACGTAAAAGTTTAGGTACTTAAGGGTCCATTATGGCAGTGACTAGTATATAAAGGGCACAGTTAAGGATCTGAAAACTTAAATGTGATTAGTCAGAAGGTATTGATTAATGACAGTAGTGCTGGTTGTAGTTCACATCACAGGTTTATAATGAATGCACCTGTTCTAATACATTATCATTTCTATAGTGATAATTTACTTCTGAATCTATTGGACCAGCACGGCCAGTTCATTTATTTTTGATAAATACACCAAAGACATGTGGGATCAAAAGATGTATATGAGACGAGGGTTTCAGCGTTTATTTCCTGGTATTTACATCTAGATGTGTTAAACAACATAAAACTTTTGTATCAGACCACCCAATTTTTAGGGGAGCAAAAGTATTGGAACAGATAAGTCTTGAAGTAAATTAAAGTAAATAGCACTTAATATCTGGTTGCATATCCCTTGCTTGCAGTAGCTTGTTGGTGATGTCACTGGCGATTGTTTTTGGGTTGTTCTTCACAGCTCTCACAATGTTTCAGTCATCATCTATTGTATTCCTTGGCTGACCCATTCACTGTCTGTTGCTCAGTACACCAGTGGTTTCTTTCTTTTTCAGGACATTCCAAATTGTTGTATTGACTATGCCCAATGTTTCTGCAATGCATCTGATTGATTTCCCCTCTTTTCTCAGCGTCAAAATGGCTTGCTTTTCTCCCATAGATAGCACTCTGTTCTTCATGTTGGCTAATCCTTTTTTAACAACAAATGCAGACTGCACAGGTGAAACTGAAGGCTAAAACCAAGAGTAGACATTCAAAGCTCTTTACTTTTTAAACAACCAAGCTAACAGGACACACCTGGGTAACAAGTAAAACCTGTCAGTTGCATGTTGTAATATTTTTGCTCTCCTGCAAATTGGGTGGTCTGATACAAAATGTGCTATATTCTATGTTGTTTAACACATCTACATATAAATTCTCTTCTCAGATTCATCTTTTGATCTCAAACCCAAATGTCTTCAGTCTACAGCATAAAATGAATTGGCCTTGCTGTTCCAATAGTTTCGGAGGGGACTGTATGATGGATGCGCCACACACGTGCATTAAAAAATGTGTAATTGTTGATATGGTGAAGTTTTCTTTGAGGAGATATTAATTTTGCATTTTTTGAAGGAGTCTCCAGTGTCAGTTTTCCATTACAAGAACTTCACACGAAAGGAGAGAGGAGTTTTCCAGTTTCTCAATAACAAGAAGCTGTTTTTACAAAATTTTGGGTAAACACAAAAGGTTGGGTGAATCTGTAGCTAATGGGCTCTCCATTAGCTACAGATGTACCCGACCTTTTGTGTTTACCCAAAATCCTCAAAGGCTTATCTTATTATTCAGTTATTTATCTGAAAGCATATAATGCTATGAGGGTTTTTTTAGGAAGTCCAGTGAAACTAATAGAGATGGTCTATAAATATTTATATATGAATATATAAAAATATATATTTATTACATTAGTGCATATTATTTTTTAAAACAGAAACATACTGTATATCAGATTATTAAATAGTATACGGTATTACAAATTTTAATATGTAAAAGTCTCATATAGATTAATTTCTACTTTTATGGTGATACATGCCCTTATACTGAATGACAATTTTACACTTTCAAACATTTTTTTCTTTACATAAGTTTATATGACAACAGAGCGGTAACATAAGTATTTGAGCAGGTGTTGGGTGCAAAAAAGGGCACATCTTATCTTTGACCTATATACGAGGTTCACTGTGCATCCATTAATTTTGCTTAATGAACTCAGAAAACACACCCAGCTTTGAATGTTTTTAAGGAAGGTAACTCCTACTGTCGATACTTAATTACGCTTTTCAGATTCGTCAGTTACAGACATGCATAATATTTACAAGATATGTGGAGAATTTTGATGTATTACCTATTTAGTTATTGCCAGCTGTAATCATCCATTCATGCATGCTTTGTTTATTTCTGAGTTGTGAGGAAGGATTGTGGAGAGAAGCGTTGCGTTTTCCCAGGAAGTCCCAGCAGGCCGCACACGCTCAGCCAGTTAGAAAGGAGGGAGGCTGATTTTGGATGGACCAGATGTTCTCTAATGGGTCCAGCGCAGAGAGGGGAAAAAGAAGTAGCGGCAGAGACATTTTCCACACAATTTCACCATCTGAAAGGCCCCGAAATACTTAACGTATTATAAGGGTTCCCACAGCTGTTTTTCCTAGGCAGGGCGGGAGGAAAAAAAGCCCCAACAATTCAATGTCAAAACGCCTCTCTTTCACCCACATCTTTGCTTTCTTTATCTCTGCCTATCAAATAAACTGACATGTTTTATGTAATGCTGTCAGGCAATAATAGTTCTATGGGGGGGGGGGGGGGGGACCCCTGGCATGTACCTGCCAAAGTGCACTTCTTTTTTTTGATCATATTACTGTCCTGAATAACAAGTAAGTCTTGGTTATATATTATTAGCTCACATTTGATAAATTGCATCACCAAAGAAACACCATTGCCTACATCAACTAATCCCTTCCTGTCTTTATAAAGGACTCTCAACTGGGCTCGTAGCATTTCATAAAAGCAACAAACAGCACAATACATACTGACGAGCGTATTAGTAATGTTTCTGTGATTAACCACAAGCAACACTACCAACCAGAGAGCACTCTTTTACACAATACTACTAAAAATATGATGGTGCCAATGCACGAGAATTTACCGTTAGCGTGTAAGCAGGTTTTAGTTGCTCTACGTAAATATCATGTCAGGACAGTTTTCACATTCTGTTTATAGTTCTATCTAAGTGTGTTCACCTTTACAGTGGCATTTATGTTTATAGCTTAGCCTCAGGGCTTTATACAGAGCAATTTACGGGAGTACTTTGTAGTCTCCATTAAAAACATCTGCATACTAGTACAAACAGATCAAGGTCTAAGAATACTATCAAGCTAAATCCCAGTTAGAGAAGAGTTAATACAGCAACAAAAGCAGTACGCCATGTGGTTTATTTATTTATTTATTTATTTATTTATTTTATTTTATTTTATTTTTATTTTTTTTAAATCATTGGGATATAGTGTGGTGTGTGCACATTGTGAAGTGTTTAATTCCTCTGATACTACAGCAATTTGCCAACAAGTACAATATTTCATTTATTACTGAATGACATTTCACTCTTTAACCATTTATAGTTACATTTAATGTTGTGAAACATCCATTAAACAAATCAGTGAACAGTTGTTCCCTCACCAACCTCGTCTTTTTTCCCTTTCTTGAAGTTTATAAGACTAAAAATATGCAGTATAATGCAAGTTAGCCTTCCTCAACCGTTTCTAACACATAAGACTGAATCCACTAACTCATGCAGGACTAGTGTCTACCAGAACGTTCTACAGCCTTCATGTTTATTTGTGGCTCTCTTTGTTCTCCAGCACTTGTTTCTGGTCCAATTGTTAAAACTTAGTCCTGCTGTTCTTTTACAGCTCTGAGCTTGGATTGAAATCTGCTTCTCTAATGCGTTAAATTATGTTCCAAATGAACAGATATAAACATAAATGTACCATACATCTGCATGTGTTGTGTTTGGGAATTGCATTTTTTTTGTACTCTAAATATCTGAAATGATTCAACAAATCCGTCACAGTCATACTACATGCAGCCAAAATCCAAAGTGTGCAAAAACTGGACAGTGACCTGTCCATTAATTCCACAGGCATGGAAGTGGGCATCCATCTTTAAGAAGGTGGTGGATGTATGCATTTTGCTGTAAAAAAAAAAAAAAAGCATCAATATTTACAATGTAAATTTGTTCATCTGATAGTTCACAATTCTCACAAAAATACACTGTAAATAATTTTGCCGTCTGTGATAAAATAGTGAAATAACAAGTGAAATTAATGATGATTTTTTTTCCCCAGGATGTTTGGCATTAAAACTAAACTTTTGTAGAGAAAAGTAGAAACGCCATATACTGAAAATGCTATCTTGTGAAAATGCTGCAACGAAAGCGTTTTGGTTGTATCTTTCAAATGAAAGTCAAAAGAAAAGATTCAAATGCTAACCCCACTTCTGAAGTTGTTTGAGTTGTGTTAATTGTTATTAATTTGTGGAGGACATGCTGAATAATAAGTGAGTTGGGACATAAGAATAGTATCTTTTGTCTGTCACTAATTCGCCTGTCACTGCACACTCCTTACACATCATGTGCTTTATTTACATTGCCACTTGTACAGTTATTTGTTTCTGTTTTGTTACTGTCTCCATCCATGTTCTGTCATTAGTTAGCTACCCTATTGTGTTCACCTGTTCTGTGTTTAGTCCTTGATTAGTTTGTCTATTTATATCCTCTTATTGTCTGAGCCATGGTTTCATTTTCCCAGGTTTGTTCTGCCTGTTTCTTGACTTTTCATCATGGTTTATCCTAGTTTGACTTTTTCCCGGCTATGTTTTGACCCCTGTCATGGACACCAATTTATAATTCCCCAAATAAAGCCAACATTGTGTTTACACACTTGCATCCTACCCTCACTCACTGCATATTACACCAATACAGGAGTAGTATTTAATATACTTTGGGAAGTCACAATCATATTGTGCATCTGTGGTTATTTTTCCACCTTGTTTAGTACAGCTGCATGGAAATGTCTGTGATATTGCACCAAGTTTTACGAACATGCTCAAACTTCTCCTGTGTGCTCTGGCAGATCTGTCAGCTCCTGCCTGCCATTTCCTCGCCACTTTCTTTTCACGCTTTGATGCACACGTTCTGCCGGCAAATAGCACATAATAACAGTTTAGACACCTTTCAATTTTAGCATCCTGCTTGAAAAGTTGTGTCCTTCCAGGTGCCATGACAACCATGCGCGACGTGTCACTCTATTAGTCCGTTTTTTTGTGTTCCCCAATGATGCTGCCATGGCAACGAAACACCTGCCTGTCAAAAGGTTACATATATTCATATGAAAATCAAACAAGATCTTTGAGGCAGTTATTTTTCTCCCTTATAGCAGCCAGGCATGTGATGCCAAGTGGCCCAACAAATCTCAAGGAGCATAATGGTCTGATATGTCTATTCAATCTGTTACACAACAAAATATGATAACAAGACGTACGATTGGCTGCAGAGCCTTTTCCTCACAATGTTTCCTCTGTGTGATGCGTAAGGCATTTATTGCTCTTTATCTATCCTCCATCAGGAGAACACACTGGAGGTGTGAGCACTGTTTTCATCACTATCTCTTGCCTGACAAGTAATCTCGCTTAGAGTTCCCCAAGAGAGAGAGAGAGAGAGAGAGAGAGAGAGAGAGAGAGAGCGAGAGAGAGAGAGGGAGAGAGAGAGAGAGAGAGAGAGAGAGAGAGAGAGAGAGAGTGTGTGTGTGTGTATGTGTGTGTGTGTGTGTGACAGAGACAGAGAGGGGGCCACAGCCAGACGGTTGATGAAATCTGAGTAGTTATCATGCTAACTATTACCTGTCAACTCGCTCCAATCTGTGAGGCATCAATTTTGTGGAGTGGAAGTGAAGGGCGCGAGGGTGGCTGCAGCAGGTAAACACCCAGCCAAAGGCCTGCCTCAGCCCAGCTTCTTCCTGCTTCTATATTTATGAAGGGCACCTGCCATAGAGAGACTTCAAACTGGACCATTATCGAAGAGGACCACACAAACGTAAACACACATTCTCATCAAAACACATTTACACCTGTTTGGTATTCTCCTCACATCTGATGGAAACCAAAGGACTCTGGTCCCTTTAGCAAAAAATGACTTAAATTAAAAAAAAAAAAAAAACCCAGACAGATGAGTGGATACACCCATTATCTGTCTGAGACCATTACGATCCGTAAAGTAAATCAAACTTTTAATAAACTGTAAGAGAAGAAGAACAGACCATCTCATGCACTAGCTTTAATAACAAGATATTGTATAAACCACAGGTTTGCAAACCTGGTCCTGGGGAATTCCTCTGCTTTATTGCACCCACGCCAATCCAGGAAGTGCTGGTTATTAAGTGGCTAGTTAAATAAAGAGTGTTGGGAGCAGGAAAAACGCCAAAATATGCATGAATAGTTTTGGGGACTTGTGGTACTAACCACAACACTAAACAACTTGACAATTAATAAAATGACTTCTAAACTACAGACTGGCTGTAGTTTCTTCCTCCAGTGAGATTTTCCTAGAATGCAATTTTATCCCAATGAACTAACCAGATTATTTCATTTATTGAATATTACAGAATATTAATTGAATATTAAAGCTGGGGGCAGCAATTGTTTTGTGACCTTTTTTCTGCTCACAATGAGCCGCATTTATCATCTTTTAATAAAGTTGTGTGTAAATGTTTGCATAAGCTAAACCGAACTGAAGTGTTCTGCTGGATTTATAAAAGTTCTGGAAATGCTGATTGTCTTTGTACTCACGTCTATATGTTGATCACCCGCAAAGTGCAAAGCGCATACACAACACAGCTCATTTGCATTTAGTGACACCCACAAAACTCCATAAAAGTTCAAGTGCACAGACAGCTTGGAGAACAAAATGAGTTGTTGTGAATCAGGGTAAAGGCTGAAAGACAGAAGTGGCAGTTATTTTGACTCACTTCAATGACAAGATTATAATATAGGTATAATATTAATTATAATACTCAGCGAGTGCTAAATCTTCAGTCAGGTGGGGTAACATGCAAAATACATGATATGAAGTCAATCAAGTCAAGGTTTACATTAGTTAGTCTTCTCATGTGTAAATGAATAGGATACGAACATTCTTCTGAATTTATGGGATTCTCCTGAGTTTCCAAATTTCTTGTGTGAACACACGTACGATCGATTTTAGAATAATTCCCTTCATGTCCAGCTTGATGAATCAAGCCCATTATTCCTGCATATGGATTATATTTGTTTAGATTTACTGTTTGAAAGCTTTCAACTAATTTTCACCAATATCTTCCTGTCCCAAATGACATGCTAAGCCAAAACGTCCTTTCCCAAATCAGTACTTTGTCGATGTTGTCAAAGTGCTGACTTATTGTGAACTCAAGAGTATAAAAAAATAAGCAGCCAGCACAGTCTTCAAGCTTTCATCGTTCACATTCCTATATGTCCTGTCTGTGATTGTTAGCATGGTTCTTTCATGATGGCTTGCCATTTAACAAAACCACATCGTCATTATATCGTTTTAGAGATGTCGTTTCCTCTTTCGCGATAATTCATGAAATCATGAGATGTACGTCTACTAGCAGATCGTTCTGAATAGTATGAATTGCAGGATGTGCTGATAATTGCAGCATGCCAGGTAGTATGTACATTCCTTGAAAACCAACACAATAGAGACTTCCACCTTTGCATAGCATTTGCAGATGTAATGACCTGGAACATTCTGTCTCACATACCGTACAGTTGTCATTCCGGTTGGCTAAGAATCATTTCCAGGAGACGTGAGTATGAAAACTAGAGGATGAAGAAGCTCTCTGTCAGATATAGAGAGCAGTTTAGCTTAATTTTTGAATATCAGACAGCAGGTACCATGTAAAATCCACAAAACACTCTTTATTTATATGTTCTAAAATTCCAGCCTAATGGCTTAACTCTGATGACACTCATGTAGAGCTCATGGCCAAGGAGCAACGCCCAGAGCCCGAAATAACCCCTCACTGTGATGAGTGACAGGAGTGATAACACCCTGCCATGCCCAGCTTTGATGCCTACAATACACTCAGCAGCTGTAAGACTTCTCCAGCTCCTTGGAGCTCTCACTTGGCCAACAGAGCGAGGCTTCTCATTTACTATTTGCTAGAGCAGCCCGAACACTGCTCTCACACGCTGTTGGACTCTTGTAGGGAGGGATATGAACCTGGAAGTGTCCCACTGAGTAAGGTCAAAGGGGACAATGTCTCTCTCTCTCTTCTACAGTGCTACCTCAGAGGAAGTGATAATAGAAAGTGGTAGGTTGAAATGAAAAGGGCACGGCTTCAGGAAGCCTGGGGTTTGGGCACAATGCTAACGGTTGAGTTATTAAGACTCGCCAAGCTGAACAGCCAATCAGGAAGGGTGATTACAAAGAAGGTGGTCATGTAGCAAATTCCAGAAGCCTCCCCCCAAAAAAAAACCCCCAAAAAACAAAATCCACGTTTCCTTCCTAGTTCTTTGATGTAAATAAAAAAGAAAAGCTTTGGTAAAGACGCAGACTGAGTTAATATGGTCTTTCAAAGATAAAGACAGCAAATAAATGTCCCTGAAATGGACAATATCGTGCCACCTGTTGTTTTTTCAACTGTCAGTGAGTATTCACCTGAGACGTCTGTCTTGCTCACACACACTTAGAGAGGATTACAGACAAAAGAGACTAATTCCAGGGTATCAGATGGTGCATTTTCGTTTTTTTTCTCCTTTATGGTGTGTAGGGGTGGGGGTGGGGTGTTCGGGGGTTAAATTGCTCCTATTCATGCACTTAATCCTGCGTTTCCCTTCACTGTGGCCAACTGGCCGTATGCCTCGACCCAGCCTCAGGCGAAATCCTTCACAAAATTATGCTGCTGAGTGACAAGACACCTCTTCCAAAAGAGGAACTGATCTGTTGATCTGAGAAGAACAATGATAGATACAGTCAAGACATGTGAGGAAATTGATTGCAGATCAGATCGAAATCTTTCTCTTTTTTTTAGGAAAACAGATTAAGGATGGAGCTGTGATTGAGTTTCACAGTATTTTGATCTGACTCATGGGTTTAGAGGACGTCTGTAGAGGACAGAAATGAGCAGGTCATAACATGACGGTTGGGACGGGAAGCAGCACAGACTGTCCCTCTGTGTTTTGTACTGTAGCTGGTCTTTAATCAGCCGTCCTCTATCCTCTTCAGGCCCTTTTCTCCAAACTAATTAGCCTCCATCTGCTAAGGACTCCAGACAGATAATATTGTTTTATTGCAGCTGAGGTCATCAGGGAGCAGGTCTCAATGGCTAGGAGACAGTGTGTATCTAAGGTAAAGACAGTGAGAAAAGGCTACTGCAGTCCAACAACTCCCAGTGGAGCTACTGCACTTCTAGCCACCGTACTGTCCTAACCAGACTGCTTGTCCCAGAGGAGCACTCAGGACCATGAGCGTTAATCTCTGCCACTGTACACACACAATGAAGTGGAGGACTCATTCATGGTGGACATGCGAGATTGAAGAGGCTAAACTTTAAACCCAATGATTTTAAAGAAACTCATTTCTCTTTTCATTTTAACGACTCTCCTCTAGGCTACGACTTGTTTGGCTTTATCTAGAATGAATAGGACAACAGGTGCAAATAGATTATGCCTAAAGCCATAGATACAGCTTTGCGTAAACCCACATATTTGAAGAGTTTTTAAAACAAGTCCTTCCAGAAAGTATAATCTTGGTTCCTGAGTGCTGCAACATTATTCATGGACTGTCTGCGATTGATGTTAAAATATTGTCAGGCTCATAAAAAGCAAAATGACTATAGTGGTGGAAAAAAGCGACTAACCCGCAGTGAACTATTATTACAGGTTTCAATTAATCCATCCATCCAGCCTGAGGTAAATAAAACACAGTCTCACGGGTTGGTTGGGATGGGGGCGTGTGTATCGATCCCAACCCTATACATACAGGAGTCTCTAACAAGGCTTGTACTTAGATCAATAAAACTCATCCTCTCAGTCATATCCAATTAAGAGTGTGTGGAGTAAATAAATGCTTGTGCTATAAATCAGATTAAAAAAAACAACACTGTAATTGATGAGGGACAAAAAGTCTATTGGAATGTAAATAAGTCGTGATTCATTTGGTAAGGCGCAACCAAAGTGGAGTGGTCCGTTGACGTAATGAAAAGTAGATGGGTTATAGCTGGAAATCGATGTGAATAAATAAGAATTGAATCAAACAAACAAAGTATAAGATTTTTAAAAGCTAAGCTTCAATAAGCTGGCTCAGTTTCATTTTTGTTAATGAACAGAGGGTTTCCTTTATCGAAAAGCTGTTTAGGAAGTTAAAATTCTTTCGCTTGTGTTGAATACAGACCCAGATAGTCATATAGCTAATATGTGGAGGTCTAGTGATAGACCAAGCATCACATTTTCATCTGGACCAAAACACCATTGAATCACAGTGGTGAAGTGCACTGAAATATTGAATGAAACTTCTAGAAAATAGCCACGAATTAATCTGGTTTATTAGGTATCTCCAGCAGTACATGGACTAGAACTTAAAGTTGGGCCAAAACTGAAATTTCGCACAAGCATTCTGTAGATATGAATTGGTTTCCAAAGCTATTACACTTGGACACTTGCAAAAAGCTTGAGGTTGAACTGCTGATCATATCTCTTATCTCTTACCGCTATAAAAAAAAGGAAGTCTGCTTTTAGGAGAAATGGTCCCATAGAGCACCCAGTAAAGAAGGGTTCTTGTGTTGCTCCTCCTTGCAGCACTGAAATATTCTATGTAGGACACTAGCTAATCATGGGAGGCCGTGAGCTTATGTATGTGGAAGAAGGCAGATAGCACTTTCCTCTGAGTGTGTTACGTTCACTTACGCTGACACAGGGTTCGAAAGATGTGGAGGCTGGCTTCAGATGTCTCAAGATGTCTCGTTTGCCTTAATCCTGCCCAGTTGGTTGCGGCCATGTGATGAGGTGAGAATTACCTAGTAGGTTGGAATTGGCAAGACTACAGTGGGAAGAAAATGGAAGATAAAATCCCAGAAGTGAATCCTTGTAGAAGATATTTAGGAAGCTTGAGCTCTTAACGATCCAAATAAGGCTCTTTTTAACATTTCAAGAAGCTACAGCTGGTTGGAATTAACAATGCAACATGTGAAAATATAGATTTGCTCCTATTTCCTCATTTGTAAGTTACTTTGGATGAAAAGACCTGCTAAATGGATAAATGTAAAGTACAATTTATCACATTTGAATGACTCAAGTTATATGAAAAGGTGCAACGGTTAAAGTTTATACTGGGGTTGGGTTAGAATACAGTATATAAAGATTTCTTTATCTGAATTTCCCATGACATTAGAGAAAATGGTTTATGACGGTAGTATAAGAATACAACTGGATGTACTCCGATATTAAGAGTGCAACGCTGAATCACTGACTGGATAACGCAAACTCCAGTAAAGTCACACAGAGTGAAAAGATGATTTTTCAGTCTGTACAAGAACCAATCTATCTGCTCTAATCAGCCCTCCTGTAAGTTTGTGTTTTTCATAATGTCACCCCACTTCACACTTCATATTGACTTTTAAATGGATCTCAGAGACATCCATTATTCATACGGAGATCTGGGCTGCAGCGGACTCGACTCATCCAGTGACAAATAGTTCCATCAAGCAATCTCAAAGAACATGCGGTTTCATTTCAGGAACCAGGAGTCCTTCTTTGTATTCTTGCTTTGACCGTTCACTAACCATTCCTGATGAAACAGAGGGATAAATCAGTAAATGCCAAAGAACAAGAAAAAAACAAAAACTAGAGAAATCACAGATGTTGTAATGCCCAGTGCTGATGTGACAGAGCTGTAGCTTTAAAGCTTAGCAAATTGTCAATCAGTGTAAATAGAGGCTGGTGTTTGATGCACACACACTCACACACACACACACTCACACACACACACACACACACACACACACACACACACACACACACACACACGGGGGTAGCACTCCCACCAGCTGTGCCTATGATTAATATTGCTCCGTCAGTTTGTGATGAAAAAAGCAGTGAGCGTAATTGCAGTTAAATGGAATGATGCTGGTTTCTGATGCCATGTTTGTATGTAGTCATCTGTCATCTACCCATTAATCTGCGTCGTGTGACACAGGGCAGAGATGAGCACAGATGATCATGATTTAACACACGCAAACACAAACACACAACCTTAACGCTTTCAGTTTACTACAAGAGCAGAATCAAAGACCTTTACAAGGTGGGAAGCACCTTAGGAGATTTCTAAACTAAATTTTTGACACTTAAAGGAATTCTTTAAGCGTGTGTGTGTGTGTGTGTGTGTGTGTGTGTGATGAAAATGATAATAATTTCAACTACATTTGCATGTAGTGGGAATTTGTCGTGACATATTTACTCCAAATTCACTTATAATGGAAGTCTAAGGTTTACACTAAACATAATTTTGTAAAAACAGTTATTTGCTCAATTTTTAGAAATTGAGCTCCAAGTCAATTCAGAGATGGGACAAATTTGTGGTTGTGTGTTACCTACCACTGGAGGTGTGTGTGTGTGTGTGTGTGTGTGTGTGTGTGTGATCAGAGAAAACCACAAAAGCACAATTTTGTACTGTATTAATTCTAGCGAAGGAAAGTTGGATAAAATTCCATAAGAAGCTTCAATAGGACTTCCTCATCATCAGACCCTAGTGTGTAACAGTAGTAATATTGAATTTGTGTTGTATAGTCTATCCATTTATCCAACCATCCATCCATCAGTCCATCCATCCATCCATCCATCCATCAGTCCGTCCGTCAGTCCATCCGTCAATCCTTCCGTCTGTCTGTCCGTCCATCTGTCCATCATCCATCTGTCCATCCATCCATCCATCAATCCATCCATCAATCAATCCGTACGTCTGTCCGTCAGCCCGTCCGTCCGTCCGTCCATCCATCAATCTATCCATCCTTCCGTCCATCCATCCATCCATCCATCCGTCCATCAATCCATCCATCCGTCCATCCAGCCAACCATCCGTCCATCCATCCTTCCATCCATCCATCCATCCATCCATCCATCCAGCCAGTCATCCATCCATCCATCAATCAATCCATCAATCCATCCATCAATCCATCCATCCATCCAGCCAGCCATCCATCCA